>NC_092726.1:28803907-29046869 GCF_047496885.1 Scyliorhinus torazame
TACTGTCCCTCAAAAGGAAGTCGGACAACTATTTGAGGAGGGCAAATTAAAAGGGGTCCGGAGAATGATTGGGGGCGAATCGGGTAGTTCGTTCATGGGGCTGGCACCATGATGATGGGCTGAATGGCCTCCTTTTTAAAAATTATTTGGCCGTCCGTTGACTTCGCTGGTTGGCCCAGAATTTTTATTACCTACCCCTAATGTGGCAGCACGGTAGCCTTGTGGGTAGCACAATTGCTTCACAGCTCCAGGGTCCCAGGTTCGATTCCGGCTTGGGTCACTGTCTGTGCGGAGTCTGCACGTCCTCCCCGTGTGTGCGTGGGTTTCCTCCGGGTGCTCCGGTTTCCTCCCACAGTCCAAAGATGAGCAGGTTAGGTGGACTGGCCGTGTTAAATTGCCCTTAGTGTCCAAAATTGCCCTTAGTGCTGGGTGGGGTTACTGGGTTATGGGGATAGGGTGGAGGTGTGAACCTTGGGTAGGGTGCTCTTTCCAAGAGCCGGTGCAGACTCGATGGGCCGAATGGCCTCCTTCTGCACTGTAAATTCTATGACTATAAACCTCTAAGCCGCGCCTCAGAGCTCCCACACACTGCCAGCTATTCAACCATGACAGCCACATCACCCAACCCGTTCCTGACCAGGATAGCATGGAGACACGATGGGCATATCGTGGGCCACAGGGCAAAAGAGGCTGCAGCCAGGGCAGGGAGTAAGGATGGTGCAGGTGCCAGCTCAACGCAGGCCAAACATACGCAACGTTTGATGCATTGGAAAGCCTGCCAGAAAGGAGGGGGGGTGAAACTCAAGACGCATGGAGGAAGCTGGCACCAAAATGGCATTGGGCTTTGGGCAGGGCGGAAATCAGTCCGGCGCGGGCCTAGCCCCTCAAGGTGAGGGCTCGGCCCCTCAAGGTGCGGAGAATTCCGCACCTTTGGGGCGGCGCGATGCCGGACTGACTCGCGCCGTTTTTGGCGCCGGTCGGCGGACATCGCGCCGATTGCGGAGAATCCCGCCCCAGATTTTCATTTTGAAAAGGTGACTGTTCTCATGCTCCAGTTTGAGTCTTTGGGAGGGCGCAGTGCAGTCACGGGCATGAGTGGGTGGCACGGTAGCAATGTCGCTTCACAGCTCCAGGGTCCCAGGTTCGATTCCCCGCTGGGTCACTGTCCGTGCGGAGTCTGCACATCCTCCCCGTGTCTGCGTGGGTTTCCTCCGGGTGCTCCGGTTTCCTCCCACAGTCCAAAGACGTGCAGGTTAGGTGGATTGGCCGTGATCAATTGCCCTTAGTGTCCAAAGGGGTTAGGTGGGGTTGCTGGATTACGGGTGTGGGGCGGAGTGGGGTGCTCTTTCCGAGGGCTAGCACAGGCTCGATGGGCCAAATGGCCTCCTTCTGCACTGTAATTCTATGTGCTATGAGGGTTGATAGGACCGGCCGACGATCTTGCCGCGGACCCGGAGGTGCCGGGCAAGGTGGCCAATCCTCAATGGAGAAAATACCCAACAAGAAGCTGCGGCAGCTGTTCTGCTTCGTGGGCATCGCTGTCTGTTACTTTTATTCCTGGATTTTACAACCGATGATGTAAGTAATCGGTGGCCAAAAACAGAGAGCAGTGAAAATAGGCCATTCATTGATCATACGCAATATGTCCTTCCACCAAGGATTAATGATTCATTCAAGTGAAATCCCTCCTACCTCTGTTGTGTGTGGCCCTGGACAATTAATTTTCATAGATAGGAGGACATTAATCTCTGCTGAGCGCACCTCATCCTGTCCTCACTCAATTCTGGCATGAATTAGATGCACCAGGAGTTACAGCATCGTGGTTGCGGAGAGGAAAACTAGATGATTTTCATTCCCTCCCTTGCCTAGGGCAAGAAATCTTTAGTGTCCTAAAGACTGACTCAGGATAGAGTGGGAAAGCAAATGTGGCATGGGTCCCAAAGGTCGGACAGCGTGGGTCCCAAAGGTCGGAATGGGTGGGTCCCAGAGGTCGGCCGGCGTGGGTCCCAAAGGTCGGTCGGCGTGGGTCCCAGAGGTCGGCCAGCGTGGGTCCCAAAGGTCGGCCGGCGTGGGTCCCAAAGGTCGGCCGGCGTGGGTCCCAGAGGTCGGCCAGCGTGGGTCCCAAAGGTCGGCCTGGGTGGATCCCAAAGGTCGGACAGGGTAGGTCCCAAAGGTCGGTCAGCGTGGATCCCAGAGGTCGGCCAGGGTGGGTCCCAAATGTCGGACAGGGTGGGTCCCAAAGGTCGGGCAGCGTGGGTCCCGAAGGTCGGCCAGCGTGTGTCCCAAAGGTCGGCCAGCGTGGATCCCAAAGGTTGGACAGGGTGGGTCCCAAATGTCGGCCAGGGTGGGTCCCAAAGGTCGGGCAGCGTGGGTCCCGAAGGTCGGCCAGCGTGTGTCCCAAAGGTCGGCCAGCGTGGATCCCAAAGGTTGGACAGGGTGGGTCCCAAATGTCGGCCAGGGTGGGTCCCAAATGTCGGACAGGGTGCGTCTCGAAGGTCGGCCAGGGTGGGTCCCAAATGTCGGACAGGGTGGGTCCCAAAGGTCGGCCGGCGTGGATCCCAAAGGTCAGCCAGGGTGGGTCCCAAAGGTCGGCCAGGGTGAGTCCCAAAGGTCGGCCAGCGTGGATCCCAAAGGTCGGCCAGGGTGTGTCCCATAGGTTGGCCAGGGTGGGTCCCAAAGGTCGGCCAGGGTGGGTCCCAAAGGTCGGCCAGGGTGCGTCCCAAAGGTCGACCAGGGTGGGTCCCAGAGGTCAGCCGGCGTGGGTCCCAAAGGTCGGCCGGCGTGGGTCCCAAAGGTCGGCCAGCGTGGGTCCCATAGGTCGGCCAGAGTGGGTCCCAAAGGTCGGCCAGCGTGGGTCCCAAAGGTCGGCCAGGGTGGGTCCCATAGGTCGGCCAGCGTGGGTCCCAAAGGTCGGCCAGCGTGGGTCCCAAAGGTCGGCCAGGGTGGGTCCCAAAGGTCGGCCAGCGTGGGTCCCAAAGGTCGGCCAGCGTGGGTCCCAAAGGTCGGCCAGGGTGGGTCCCAAAGGTCGGCCAGCGTGGGTCCCAAAGGTCGGCCAGCGGGGGTTCCAAAGGTCGGACAGCGGGGTTCCCAAAGGTCGGCCATGTGTGGGTCCCAAAGGTCGGCCAACGTGGGTCCCAAAGGTCGGCCAGCGGGGGTTCCAAAGGTCGGACAGCGTGGGTCCCAAAGGTCAGCCAGGGTGGGTCCCAAAGGTCGGCCAGGGTGGATCCCAAAGGTCGGCCAGTGTGGGTCCCAAAGGTCAGCCAGGGTGGGTCCCAAAGGTCGGCCAGTGTGGTTCCCAAAGGTCGGCCAGGGTGGGTCCCAAAGGTCGGCCAACGTGGGTCCCAAAGGTCGGCCAACGTGGGTCCCAAAGGTCGGACAGGGTGATTCCCAAAGGTCGGCCAGGGTGGGTCCCAAAGGTCGCCCGGCGTGGGTCCCAAAGGTCGGCCAACGTGGGTCCCAAAGGTCGGACAGGGTGATTCCCAAAGGTCGGCCAGGGTGAGTCCCAAAGGTCGCCCGGCGTGGATCCCAAAGGTCGGCCAACGTGGGTCCCAAAGGTCGGCCGGCGTGGGTCCCAAAGGTCGGCCAACGTGGGTCCCAAAGGTCGGACAGGGTGATTCCCAAAGGTCGGCCAGGGTGAGTCCCAAAGGTCGCCCGGCGTGGATCCCAAATGTCGGCCAGGGTGGGTCCCAAAGGTCGGCCAGGGTGGGTCCCAAAGGTCGGACAGGGTGGGTCCCAAAGGTCGCCCGGCGTGGATCCCAAAGGTTGGACAGGGTGGGTCCCAAAGGTCGGCCAACGTGGGTCCCAAAGGTCGGCCAGCGTGGATCCCAGAGGTCGGCCAGGGTGGGTCCCAATGGTCGGCCAGCGTGGGTCCCAAAGGTCGGCCAGGGTGGGTCCCAAAGGTCGGACAGGGTGCGTCGCAAAGGTCGGCCAGGGTGGGTCCCAAGGGTCGGCCAGGGTGGGTCCCAAAGGTCGGCCAGGGTGACTCCCAAAGTTCGGCCAGCGTGGGTCCCAAAGGTCGGCCAGCGTGGGTCCCAAAGGTCGGCCAGCGGGGGTTCCAAAGGTCGGCCAGCGAGGGTCCCAAAGGTCGGCCTGCAAGCGTCCCAGAGGTCAGCCGGCGTGGGTCCCAAAGGTCGGCCAGAGTGGATCCCAAAGGTCGCCAGGGTGGGTCCCAAAGGTCGGACAGGGTGGGTCCCAAAGGTTGGCCAGGGTGGGTCCCAAAGGTCGGCCAGGGTGGGTCCCAAAGGTCGGCCAACGTGGGTCCCAAAGGTCGGCCAGGGTGGGTCCCAAAGGTCGGCCAGGGTGGGTCCCAAAGGTCGGCCAGCGGGGGTTCCAAAGGTCGGCCAGCGAGGGTCCCAAATGTCGGCCTGCAAGCGTCCCAGAGGTCAGCCGGCGTGGGTCCCAAAGGTCGGCCAGAGTGGATCCCAAAGGTCGGCCAGGGTGGGTCCCAAAGGTCGGACAGGGTGGGTCACAAAGGTCGGCCAGGGTGGGTCCCAAAGGTCGGCCAGGGTGGGTCCCAAAGGTCGGCCAACGTGGGTCCCAAAGGTCGGCCAGGGTGGGTCCCAAAGGTCGGCCAGGGTGGGTCCCAAAGGTCGGACAGCGTGGGTCCCAAAGGTCAGCCACGGTGGGTCCCAAAGGTTGGCCGGCGTGGTTCCCAAAGGTCGGCCAGGGTGAGTCCCAAAGGTCGACAAACGTGGGTCCCAAAGGTCGGCCAACGTGGGTCCCAAAGGTCGGACAGGGTGGGTCCCAAAGGTCGGCCAGCGTGGGTCCCAAAGGTCGGCCAGCGTGGGTCCCAAAGGTCGGCCAACGTGGGTCCCAAAGGTCGGCCAACGTGGGTCCCAAAGGTCGGCCAGCGTGGGTCCCAAAGGTCGGCCAACGTGGGTCCCAAAGGTCGGACAGCGTGGGTCCCAAAGGTCGGCCAGGGTGCGTCCAAAAGGTCGGCCAGTGTGGGTCCCAAAGGTCGGGAGCGTGGGTCCCAAAGGTCAGCCACGGTGGGTCCCAAAGGTCGGCCGGCGTGGTTCCCAAAGGTCGACAAACGTGGGTCCCAAAGGTCGGCCAGGGTGGGTCCCAAAGGTCGGCCATGGTGGGTCCCAAAGGTCGGCCGGCGTGGGTCCCAAAGGTCGACAAACGTGGGTCCCAAAGGTCGGCCAGCGTGGGTCCCAAAGGTCGGCCAACGTGGGTCCCAAATGTCGGCCAACGTGGGTCCCAAAGGTCGGCCAGCGTGGGTCCCAAAGGTCGGACAGCGTGGGTCCCAAAGGTCGGCCAGGGTGCGTCCAAAAGGTCGGCCAGTGTGGGTCCCAAAGGTCGGCCAGGGTGCGTCCCAAAGGTCGGCCAGCGTGGGTCCCAAAGGTCGGCCAGGGTGCGTCCCAAAGGTCGGCCAGTGTGGGTCCCAAAGGTCGGCCAGGGTGCGTCCCAAAGGTCGGCCGGCGTGGGTCCCATAGGTCGGCCAGCGTGGGTCCCAAAGGTCGGCCAATGTGGGTCCCAAAGGTCGGCCAGGGTGGGTCCCAAAGGTCGGCCAGGGTGCGTCCCAAAGGTCGGCCAGGGTGGGTCCCAAAGGTCGGCCAGGGTGGGTCCCAAAGGTCGGCCAGGGTGGGTCCCAAAGGTCAGCCACGGTGGGTCCCAAAGGTCGGCCAGGGTGCGTCCCAAAGGTCGGCCAGGGTGGGTCCCAAAGGTCGGCCAGGGTGCGTCCCAAAGGTCGGCCAGGGTGGGTCCCAAAGGTCGGCCAGGGTGGGTCCCAAAGGTCGACAAACGTGGATCCCAAAGGTCGGCCAGCGTGGGTCCCAAAGGTCGGCCGGCGTGGGTCCCAAAGGTCAGCCACGGTGGGTCCCAAAGGTCGGCCGGCGTGGTTCCCAAAGGTCGGCCAGGGTGAGTCCCAAAGGTCGACAAACGTGGGTCCCAAAGGTCGGCCAACGTGGGTCCCAAAGGTCGGACAGGGTGGGTCCCAAAGGTCGGCCAGCGTGGGTCCCAAAGGTCGGCCAGCGTGGGTCCCAAAGGTCGTCCAACGTGGGTCCCAAAGGTCGGCCAACGTGGGTGCCAAAGGTCGGCCAGGGTGGGTCCCAAAGGTCGGGAGCGTGGGTCCCAAAGGTCAGCCACGGTGGGTCCCAAAGGTCGGCCGGCGTGGTTCCCAAAGGTCGACAAACGTGGGTCCCAAAGGTCGGCCAGGGTGGGTCCCAAAGGTCGGCCAGGGTGGGTCCCAAAGGTCGGCCGGCGTGGGTCCCAAAGGTCGACAAACGTGGGTCCCAAAGGTCGGCCAGCGTGGGTCCCAAAGGTCGGCCAACGTGGGTCCCAAATGTCGGCCAACGTGGGTCCCAAAGGTCGGCCAGCGTGGGTCCCAAAGGTCGGCCAGCGTGGGTCCCAAAGTTCAGCCAGTGTGGGTCCCAAAGGTCGGCCGGCGTGGGTCCCAAAGGTCGGCCGGCGTGGGTCCCATAGGTCGGCCGGCGTGGGTCCCAAAGGTCGGCCAATGTGGGTCCCAAAGGTCGGCCAGGGTGGGTCCCAAAGGTCGGCCAGGGTGCGTCCCAAAGGTCGCCCAGGGTGGGTCCCAAAGGTCGGCCAGGGTGGGTCCCAAAGGTCGGCCAGGGTGGGTCCCAAAGGTCGGCCAGGGTGGGTCCCAAAGATCGGCCAGGGTGCGTCCCAAAGGTCGGCCAGGGTGGGTCCCAAAGGTCGGCCAGGGTGGGTCCCAAAGGTCGGCCAGGGTGCGTCCCAAAGGTCGGCCAGGGTGGGTCCCAAAGGTCGGCCAGGGTGCGTCCCAAAGGTCGGCCAGGGTGGGTCCCAAAGGTCGGCCAGGGTTGGTCCCAAAGGTCGGCCAGCGTGGGTCCCAAAGGTCGGCCGGCGTGGGTCCCAAAGGTCGGCCAGGGTGGGTCCCAAAGGTCGGGAGCGTGGGTCCCAAAGGTCGGCCAACGTGGGTCCCAAAGGTCGGGAGCGTGGGTCCCAAAGGTCGGGAGCGTGGGTCCCAAAGGTCGGCCAACGTGGGTCCCAAATGTCGGCCAACGTGGGTCCCAAAGGTCGGCCAGGGTGCGTCCCAAAGGTCGGCCAGTGTGGGTCCCAAAGGTCGGCCAGGGTGCGTCCCAAAGGTCGGCCAGCGTGGGTCCCAAAGTTCAGCCAGTGTGGGTCCCAAAGGTCGGCCAGCGTGGGTCCCAAAGTTCAGCCAGTGTGGGTCCCAAAGGTCGGCCGGCGTGGGTCCCAAAGGTCGGCCGGCATGGTTCCCAAAGGTCGGCCAGGGTGGGTCCCAAAGGTCGGCCGGCATGGTTCCCAAAGGTCGGCCAGGGTGGGTCCCAAAGGTCGGCCGGCATGGTTCCCAAAGGTCGGCCAGGGTGGGTCCCAAAGGTCGGCCGGCGTGGGTCCCAAAGGTCGGCCAGTGTGGGTCCCAAAGGTCGGCCAGGGTGAGTCCCAATGGTCGGCCAGGGTGGGTCCCAAAGGTCGGCCGGCGTGGATCCCAAAGGTCGGCCAAGGTGGGTCCCAAAGGTCGGACAGTGTGGGTCCCAAAGGTCGGCCAGCGTGGGTCCCAAAGGTCGGACAGGGTGGGTCCCAAAGGTCGGCCGGCGTGGGTCCCAAAGGTCGGCCGGCGTGGGTCCCAAAGTTCGGCCAACGTGGGTCCCAAAGGTCGCCCGGCGTGGATCCCAGAGGTCGGCCAGGGTGGGTCCCAAAGGTCGGACAGGGTGCGTCGCAAAGGTCGGCCAGGGAGGGTCCCAAAGGTCGGACAGGGTGGGTCCCAAAGGTCGACCAACGTGGGTCCCAAAGGTCGGACAGGGTGGGTCCCAAAGTTCGGCCAGCGTGGGTTCCAAAGGTCGGCCAGCGGGGGTTCCAAAGGTCGGCCAGCGAGGGTCCCAAAGGTCGGCCTGCAAACGTCCCAGAGGTCAGCCGGCGTTGGTCCCAAAGGTCGGCAAGGGTGCGTCCCAAAGGTCGGCCAGCGTGGGTCCCAAAGGTCGGCCAGCGGGGGTTCCAAAGGTCGGCCAGCGAGGGTCCCAAAGGTCGGCCTGCAAGCGTCCCAGAGGTCAGCCGGCGTGGGTCCCAAAGGTCGGCCAGGGTGGGTCCCAAAGGTCGGCCAGGGTGGGTCCCAAAGGTCGGCCAGGGTGCGTCCCAAAGGTCGGCCAGCGTGGGTCCCAAAGGTCAGCCACGGTGGTTCCCAAAGGTCGGCCGGCATGGTTCCCAAAGGTCGGCCAGGGTGGGTCCCAAAGGTCGGCCGGCGTGGGTCCCAAAGGTCGACAAACGTGGGTCCCAAAGGTCGGCCAGCGTGGGTCCCAAAGGTCGGCCAGCGGGGGTCCCAAAGGTCGGCCAACGTGGGTCCCAAAGGTCGGACAGGGTGGGTCCCAAAGGTCGGCCAGGGTGGGTCCCAAAGGTCGGGAGAGTGGGTCCCAAAGGTCGGCCAGGGTGCGTCCCAAAGGTCGGCCAGTGTGGGTCCCAAAGGTCGGCCAGGGTGCGTCCCAAAGGTCGGCCAGCGTGGGTCCCAAAGTTCAGCCAGTGTGGGTCCCAAAGGTCGGCCGGCGTGGTTCCCAAAGGTCGGCCAGTGTGGGTCCCAAAGGTCGGTCGGCGTGGGTCCCAAAGGTCGGCCAACGTGGGTCCCAAACGTCGGCCAACGTGGGTCCCAAAGGTCGGACAGGGTGGGTCCCAAAGGTCGGCCAGGGTGGGTCCCAAAGGTCGGCCGGCGTGGATCCCAAAGGTCGGCCAGCGTGGATCCCAGAGGTCGGCCAGGGTGGGTCCCAAAGGTCGGACAGGGTGGGTCCCAAAAGTCGGCCAACGTGGGTCCCAAAGGTCGGCCAGCGTGGATCCCAGAGGTCGGACAGGGTGCGTCCCAAATGTCGGCCAGGGTGGGTCCCAAAGGTCGGCCAGGGTGAGTCCCAAAGGTCGGCCAGCGTGGGTCCCAAAGGTCGGCCAGGGTGTGTCCCAAAGGTCGGCCAGGGTGGGTCCCAAAGGTCGGCCAGGGTGTGTCCCAAAAGTCGGCCAGGGTGGGTCCCAAAGGTCGGACAGGGTGGGTCCCAAAGGTCGGCCAGGGTGGGTCCCAAAGGTCGGCCAACGTGGGTCCCTGAGGTCGGCCAGCGTGGGACCCAGAGGTCAGCCAAAGTGGGTCCCAAAGGTCGGCCAGCGTGGGTCCCAAAAGTCGGCCAACGTGGGTCCCAAAGGTCGGCCAGCGTGGGTCCCAAAGGTCAGCCAGGGTGGGTCCCAGAGGTCAGCGGGCGTGGGTCCCACAGGTCGGCAAGCGTGGGTCCCATAGGTCGGCCAGCGTGGGTCCCAAAGGTCGGGCAGAGTGGGTCCCAAAGGTCGGCCAGCGTGGGTCCCAAAGGTCGGCCAGCGTGGGTCCCAAAGGTCAGCAAGGGTGGGTCCCAGAGGTCAGCCGGCGTGGGTCCCAAAGGTCAGCTAGGGTGGGTCCCAAAGGTCGGCCATGTGTGGGTCCCAAAGGTCGGCCAGCGTGGGTCCCAAAGGTCGGCCAGCGTGGGTCCCAAAGGTCGACAAACGTGGGTCCCAAAGGTCGGCCAGCGTGGGTCCCAAAGGTCGGCCAGCGTGGGACCCAAAGGTCGGCCAGCGGGGTCCCAAAGGTCGACCAACGTGGGGCCCAAAGGTCGGCCAGGGTGGGTCCCAAAGGTCGGCCAACGTGGGTCCCAAAGGTCGGCCAGCGTGGGTCCCATTGGTCGACCAACGTGGGCCCCAAAGGTCAGCCAGCATGGTTCCCAAAGGTCGACCAACGTGGGTCCCAAGGTTCGGCCAGGGTGGGTCCAAAAGGTCGGCCAACATGGGTCCCAAAGGTCGACCAACGTGGGTCCCAAGGGTCGGCCAGGGTGGGTCCCAAAGGTCGGCCAGCGTGGGTCCCAAAGGTCGGCCGGCGTGGGTCCCAAAGGTCGGCCAGGGATGGTCCAAAAGGTCAGCCAGCGTGGGTCCCAAAGGTCGGCCAGGGTGGGTCCCAAAGGTCGGCCAGCGTGGGTCCCAAAGGTCGGGCAGCGTGGGTCCCAAAGGTCGGCCAGGGTGGGTCCCAACGGTCGGCCAGGGTGGATCCCAAAGGTCGGCCAGTGTGGGTCCCAAAGGTCGGCCAGGGTGCGTCCCAAAGGTCGGCCAGCGTGGGTCCCATTGGTCGACCAACGTGGGTCCCAAAGGTCGGCCAGCATGGTTCCCAAAGGTCAGCCAGGGTGGGTCCCAAAGGTCGGCCAGCGTGGGTCCCAAAGTTCAGCCAGTGTGGGTCCCAAAGGTCGGCCGGCGTGGTTCCCAAAGGTCGGCCAGTGTGGGTCCCAAAGGTCGGTCGGCGTGGGTCCCAAAGGTCGGCCAACGTGGGTCCCAAACGTCGGCCAACGTGGGTCCCAAAGGTCGGACAGGGTGGGTCCCAAAGGTCGGCCAGGGTGGGTCCCAAAGGTCGGCCGGCGTGGATCCCAAAGGTCGGCCAGCGTGGATCCCAGAGGTCGGCCAGGGTGGGTCCCAAAGGTCGGACAGGATGGGTCCCAAAAGTCGGCCAACGTGGGTCCCAAAGGTCGGCCAGCGTGGATCCCAGAGGTCGGACAGGGTGCGTCCCAAATGTCGGCCAGGGTGGGTCCCAAAGGTCGGCCAGGGTGAGTCCCAAAGGTCGGCCGGCGTGGGTCCCAAAGGTCGGCCAGGGTGTGTCCCAAAGGTCGGCCAGGGTGTGTCCCAAAGGTCGGCCAGGGTGGGTCCCAAAGGTCGGTCAGGGTGTGTCCCAAAGGTCGGCCAGGGTGGGTCCCAAAGGTCGGCCAGGGTGTGTCCCAAAGGTCGGCCAGGGTGGGTCCCAAAGGTCGGACAGGGTGGGTCCCAAAGGTCGGCCAGGGTGGGTCCCAAAGGTCGGCCAACGTGGGTCCCAGAGGTCGGCCAGCGTGGGACCCAGAGGTCAGCCAAAGTGGGTCCCAAAGGTCGGCCAGCGTGGGTCCCAAAAGTCGGCCAACGTGGGTCCCAAAGGTCGGCCAGCGTGGGTCCCAAAGGTCAGCCAGGGTGGGTCCCAGAGGTCAGCGGGCGTGGGTCCCACAGGTCGGCAAGCGTGGGTCCCATAGGTCGGCCAGCGTGGGTCCCAAAGGTCGGGCAGAGTGGGTCCCAAAGGTCGGCCAGCGTGGGTCCCAAAGGTCGGCCAGCGTGGGTCCCAAAGGTCAGCAAGGGTGGGTCCCAGAGGTCAGCCGGCGTGGGTCCCAAAGGTCAGCTAGGGTGGGTCCCAAAGGTCGGCCATGTGTGGGTCCCAAAGGTCGGCCAGCGTGGGTCCCAAAGGTCGGCCAGCGTGGGTCCCAAAGGTCGGCCAGCGTGGGTCCCAAAGGTCGACAAACGTGGGTCCCAAAGGTCGGTCGGCGTGGGTCCCAAAGGTCGGCCAACGTGGGTCCCAAACGTCGGCCAACATGGGTCCCAAAGGTCGGACAGGGTGGGTCCCAAAGGTCGGCCAGGGTGGGTCCCAAAGGTCGGCCGGCGTGGATCCCAAAGGTCGGCCAGCGTGGATCCCAGAGGTCGGCCAGGGTGGGTCCCAAAGGTCGGACAGGGTGGGTCCCAAAAGTCGGCCAACGTGGGTCCCAAAGGTCGGCCAGCGTGGATCCCAGAGGTCGGACAGGGTGCGTCCCAAATGTCGGCCAGGGTGGGTCCCAAAGGTCGGCCAGGGTGAGTCCCAAAGGTCGGCCAGCGTGGGTCCCAAAGGTCGGCCAGGGTGTGTCCCAAAGGTCGGCCAGGGTGGGTCCCAAAGGTCGGCCAGGGTGTGTACCAAAGGTCGGCCAGGGTGGGTCCCAAAGGTCGGACAGGGTGGGTCCCAAAGGTCGGCCAGGGTGGGTCCCAAAGGTCGGCCAACGTGGGTCCCTGAGGTCGGCCAGCGTGGGACCCAGAGGTCAGCCAAAGTGGGTCCCAAAGGTCGGCCAGCGTGGGTCCCAAAAGTCGGCCAACGTGGGTCCCAAAGGTCGGCCAGCGTGGGTCCCAAAGGTCAGCCAGGGTGGGTCCCAGAGGTCAGCGGGCGTGGGTCCCACAGGTCGGCAAGCGTGGGTCCCATAGGTCGGCCAGCGTGGGTCCCAAAGGTCGGGCAGAGTGGGTCCCAAAGGTCGGCCAGCGTGGGTCCCAAAGGTCGGCCAGCGTGGGTCCCAAAGGTCAGCAAGGGTGGGTCCCAGAGGTCAGCCGGCGTGGGTCCCAAAGGTCAGCTAGGGTGGGTCCCAAAGGTCGGCCATGTGTGGGTCCCAAAGGTCGGCCAGCGTGGGTCCCAAAGGTCGGCCAGCGTGGGTCCCAAAGGTCGACAAACGTGGGTCCCAAAGGTCGGCCAGCGTGGGTCCCAAAGGTCGGCCAGCGTGGGACCCAAAGGTCGGCCAGCGGGGTCCCAAAGGTCGACCAACGTGGGGCCCAAAGGTCGGCCAGGGTGGGTCCCAAAGGTCGGCCAACGTGGGTCCCAAAGGTCGGCCAGCGTGGGTCCCATTGGTCGACCAACGTGGGCCCCAAAGGTCAGCCAGCATGGTTCCCAAAGGTCGACCAACGTGGGTCCCAAGGTTCGGCCAGGGTGGGTCCAAAAGGTCGGCCAACGTGGGTCCCAAAGGTCGACCAACGTGGGTCCCAAGGGTCGGCCAGGGTGGGTCCCAAAGGTCGGCCAGCGTGGGTCCCAAAGGTCGGCCGGCGTGGGTCCCAAAGGTCGGCCAGGGATGGTCCAAAAGGTCAGCCAGCGTGGGTCCCAAAGGTCGGCCAGGGTGGGTCCCAAAGGTCGGCCAGCGTGGGTCCCAAAGGTCGGGCAGCGTGGGTCCCAAAGGTCGGCCAGGGTGGGTCCCAACGGTCGGCCAGGGTGGATCCCAAAGGTCGGCCAGTGTGGGTCCCAAAGGTCGGCCAGGGTGCGTCCCAAAGGTCGGCCAGCGTGGGTCCCATTGGTCGACCAACGTGGGTCCCAAAGGTCGGCCAGCATGGTTCCCAAAGGTCAGCCAGGGTGGGTCCCAAAGGTCGGCCAGCGTGGGTCCCAAAGTTCAGCCAGTGTGGGTCCCAAAGGTCGGCCGGCGTGGTTCCCAAAGGTCGGCCAGTGTGGGTCCCAAAGGTCGGTCGGCGTGGGTCCCAAAGGTCGGCCAACGTGGGTCCCAAACGTCGGCCAACGTGGGTCCCAAAGGTCGGACAGGGTGGGTCCCAAAGGTCGGCCAGGGTGGGTCCCAAAGGTCGGCCGGCGTGGATCCCAAAGGTCGGCCAGCGTGGATCCCAGAGGTCGGCCAGGGTGGGTCCCAAAGGTCGGACAGGGTGGGTCCCAAAAGTCGGCCAACGTGGGTCCCAAAGGTCGGCCAGCGTGGATCCCAGAGGTCGGACAGGGTGCGTCCCAAATGTCGGCCAGGGTGGGTCCCAAAGGTCGGCCAGGGTGAGTTCCAAAGGTCGGCCGGCGTGGGTCCCAAAGGTCGGCCAGGGTGTGTCCCAAAGGTCGGCCAGGGTGTGTCCCAAAGGTCGGCCAGGGTGGGTCCCAAAGGTCGGTCAGGGTGTGTCCCAAAGGTCGGCCAGGGTGGGTCCCAAAGGTCGGCCAGGGTGTGTCCCAAAGGTCGGCCAGGGTGGGTCCCAAAGGTCGGACAGGGTGGGTCCCAAAGGTCGGCCAGGGTGGGTCCCAAAGGTCGGCCAACGTGGGTCCCAGAGGTTGGCCAGCGTGGGACCCAGAGGTCAGCCAAAGTGGGTCCCAAAGGTCGGCCAGCGTGGGTCCCAAAAGTCGGCCAACGTGGGTCCCAAAGGTCGGCCAGCGTGGGTCCCAAAGGTCAGCCAGGGTGGGTCCCAGAGGTCAGCGGGCGTGGGTCCCACAGGTCGGCAAGCGTGGGTCCCATAGGTCGGCCAGCGTGGGTCCCAAAGGTCGGGCAGAGTGGGTCCCAAAGGTCGGCCAGCGTGGGTCCCAAAGGTCGGCCAGCGTGGGTCCCAAAGGTCAGCAAGGGTGGGTCCCAGAGGTCAGCCGGCGTGGGTCCCAAAGGTCAGCTAGGGTGGGTCCCAAAGGTCGGCCATGTGTGGGTCCCAAAGGTCGGCCAGCGTGGGTCCCAAAGGTCGGCCAGCGTGGGTCCCAAAGGTCGACAAACGTGGGTCCCAAAGGTCGGCCAGCGTGGGTCCCAAAGGTCGGCCAGCGTGGGACCCAAAGGTCGGCCAGCGGGGTCCCAAAGGTCGACCAACGTGGGGCCCAAAGGTCGGCCAGGGTGGGTCCCAAAGGTCGGCCAACGTGGGTCCCAAAGGTCGGCCAGCGTGGGTCCCATTGGTCGACCAACGTGGGTCCCAAAGGTCAGCCAGCATGGTTCCCAAAGGTCGACCAACGTGGGTCCCAAGGTTCGGCCAGGGTGGGTCCAAAAGGTCGGCCAACGTGGGTCCCAAAGGTCGACCAACGTGGGTCCCAAGGGTCGGCCAGGGTGGGTCCCAAAGGTCGGCCAGCGTGGGTCCCAAAGGTCGGCCGGCGTGGGTCCCAAAGGTCGGCCAGGGATGGTCCAAAAGGTCAGCCAGCGTGGGTCCCAAAGGTCGGCCAGGGTGGGTCCCAAAGGTCGGCCAGCGTGGGTCCCAAAGGTCGGGCAGCGTGGGTCCCAAAGGTCGGCCAGGGTGGGTCCCAAAGGTCGGCCAGGGTGGATCCCAAAGGTCGGCCAGTGTGGGTCCCAAAGGTCGGCCAGGGTGCGTCCCAAAGGTCGGCCAGCGTGGGTCCCATTGGTCGACCAACGTGGGTCCCAAAGGTCGGCCAGCATGGTTCCCAAAGGTCAGCCAGGGTGGGTCCCAAAGGTCAGCCAGGTTGGGTCCCAAAGGTCGGCCGGCGTGGGTCCCAAAGGTCGGCCAGGGTGGGTCCCAAAGGCCGGCCAGGGTGGGTCCCAAAGGTCAGCCAGGGTGGGTCCCAAAGGTCGGCCAGGGTGGGTCCCAAAGGTCAGCCAGGGTGGGTCCCAAAGGTCGACCAACGTGGGTCCCAAAGGTCGGCCAGGGTGGGTCCCAAAGGTCGGCCAGGGTGGGTCCCAAAGGTCGGCCAACGTGGGTCCCAAAGGTCGGCCGGCGTGGGTCCCAAAGGTCGGCCAGCGTGGGTCCCAAAGGTCGGGCAGCGTGGGTCCAAAGGTCGGCCAGCGTGGGTCCCAAAGGTCGGCCAGGTGGGTCCCAAAGGTCGGCCAACGTTGGTCCCAAAGGTATGCCAGCGTGGGTCCCAAAGGTCGGCCAGCGTGGGTCCCAAAGGTCTGCCAGCGTGGGTCCCTAAGGTCGGCCAGCGTGTGTCCCAAAGGTCGGCCAACATTGGTCCCAAAGGTCGACCAACGTGGGTCCCAAAGGTCAACTAACGTTGGTCCCAAAGGTCGGCCAACGTGGGTCCCAAAGGTCGACCAGCGTGGGTCCCAAAGGTCGGCCAGGGTGGGTCCCAAAGGTCGGCCAGCGTGGTTCCCAAAGGTCGGCCAGGGTGGGTCCCAAAGGTTGGCCAGGGTGGGTCCCAAAGGTCGGCCAGCGTGGGTCCCAAAGGTCGGCCAGGGTGGGTCCCAAAGGTCGGCCAATGTGGGTCCCAAAGGTCGGCCAGCGTGGGTCCCAAAGGTCAGCCAGCGTGGGTCCCAAAGGTCAGCCAGGGTGGGTCCCAAAGGTCGGCCAGCGTGGGTCCCAGAGGTCGGCCAGCGTGGGTCCCAAAGGTCGGCCAGCGTGGGTCCCAAAGGTCGGCCAGCGGGGTTCCCAAAGGTCGACCAACGTTGGTCCCAAAGGTTGGCCAGCGTGGGTCCCAAAGGTCGGCCAGCGTGCGTCCCAAAGGTCGGCAAGCGGGGTTCCCAGAGGTCGACCAACGTGGGTCCCATAGGTCGGCCAGGGTGGGTCCCAAAGGTCGGCCAATGTGGGTCCCAAAGGTCGGCCAGCGTGGGTCCCAAAGGTCGGTCAGCATGGGTCCCAAAGGTTGGCCAGGGTGGGTCCCAAAGGTCGGTCAGCGTGGTTCCCAAAGGTCGGCCAGCGGGGGTCCCAAATGTCGACCAACGTGGGTCCCAAAGGTCGGCAAGCGTGTGTCCCAAAGGTCGGCCAGGGTGGGTCCCAAAGGTCGGCCAGGGTGGGTCCCAAAGGTCGGCCGGAGGGGGTCCCAAAGGTCGACCAACGTGGGTCCCAAAGGTCAACTTACGTTGGTTTCTAAATGTCAGCCAGGGTGGGTCCCAAAGGTCGGCCGGCGTGGGTCCCAAAGGTCGGCCAGGGTGGGTCCCAAAGGTCGGCCAGTGTGGGTCCCAAAGGTCGGCCAGGGTGGGTCCCAAAGGTCGGCCAGGGTGGGTCCCAAAGGTCGGCCAACGTGGGTCCCAAAGGTCGGCCGGCGTGGGTCCCAAAGGTCGGCCAACGTGGGTCCCAAAGGCCGGGCAGCGTGGGTCCCAAAGGCCTTCCAGCGTGGGTCCCAAAGGTCGGCCAGGTGGGTCCCAAAGTTCGGCCAACGTTGGTCCCATAGGTCGGCCAGCGTGGGTCCCAAAGGTCGGCCAGCGTGGGTCCCAAAGGTCAGCCAGCGTGTGTCCCTAAGGTCGGCCAGCGTGTGTCCCAAAGGTCGGCCAACGTTGGTCCCAAAGGTCGACCAACGTGGGTCCCAAAGGTCAACTAACGTTGGTCCCAAAGGTCGGCCAACGTGGGTCCCAAAGGTCGGCCAGCGTGGGTCCCAAAGGTCGGCCAGGGTGGGTCCCAAAGGTCGGCCAGCGTGGTTCCCAAAGGTCGGCCAGGGTGGGTCCCAAAGGTTGGCCAGGGTGGGTCCCAAAGGTCGGCCAGCGTGGGTCCCAGAGGTCGGCCTGCGTGGGTCCCAAAGGTCGGCCAGCGTGGGTCCCAAAGGTCGGCCAGCGGGGTTCCCAAAGGTCGACCAACGTTGGTCCCAAAGGTCGGCCAGCGTGGGTCCCAAAGGTCGGCCAGCGTGCGTCCCAAAGGTCGGCAAGCGGGGTTCCCAGAGGTCGACCAACGTGGGTCCCATAGATCGGCCAGGGTGGGTCCCAAAGGTCGGCCAATGTGGGTCCCAAAGGTCGGCCAGCGTGGGTCCCAAAGGTCGGTCAGCGTGGGTCCCAAAGGTTGGCCAGGGTGGGTCCCAAAGGTCGGTCAGCGTGGGTCCCAAAGGTCGGCCAGCGGGGGTCCCAAATGTCGACCAACGTGGGTCCCAAAGGTCAGCAAGCGTGTGTCCCAAAGGTCGGCCAGGGTGGGTCCCAAAGGTCGGCCAGGGTGGGTCCCAAAGGTCGGCCAGCGGGGGTCCCAAAGGCCGACAAACGTGGGTCCCAAAGGTCGGCCAGCGTGGGTCCCAAAGGACGGCCAGCATGGGACCCAAAGGTCGGCCAGCGGGGGTCCCAAAGGTCGACCAACGTGAGTCCCAAAGGTCGGCCAGGGTGGGTCCCAAAGGCCGGCCAGCGGGGGTCCCAAATGTCGACAAACGTGGGTCCCAAAGGTCGGCCGGCGTGGGTCCCAAAGGTCGGCCAGCGTGGGTCCCAAAGGTCGGCCAATGTGGGTCCCAAAGGTCGGCCAGCGTGGGTCCCAAAGGTCGGTCAGCGTGGGTCCCAAAGGTTGGCCAGGGTGGGTCCCAAAGGTCGGTCAGCGTGGGTCACAAAGGTCGGCCATTGTGGGTCCCAAAGGTCGGCCAGCGGGGGTCCCAAATGTCGACAAACGTGGGTCCCAAAGGTCGGCCGGCGTGGGTCCCAAAGGTCGGCCAGCGTGGGTCCCAAAGGTCGGCCAATGTGGGTCCCAAAGGTCGGCCAGCGTGGGTCCCAAAGGTCGGTCAGCGTGGGTCCCAAAGGTTGGCCAGGGTGGGTCCCAAAGGTCGGTCAGCGTGGGTCACAAAGGTCGGCCATTGTGGGTCCCAAAGGTCGGCCAGGTTGGGTCCCAAAGGTCGGCCGGCGTGGTTCCCAAAGGTCGGCCAGCTTGGGTCCCAAAGGTCGGCCAACGTTGGTCCCAAAGGTCGGCCAGCGTGGGTCCCAAAGGTCGGCCAGTGTGGGTCCCAAAGGTCGGTCAGCGTGGGTCCCAAATGTCGGGCAGCGTGTGTCCCAAAGGTCGGCCAGGTGGGTCCCAAAGGTCGGCCAGGTGGGTCCCAAAGGTCGGCCGGCGTGGGTCCCAAAGGTCGGCCAGGTGGGTCCCAAAGGTCGGCCAGCGTGGGTCCCAAAGGTCGGCCAGCGGGGGTCCCAAAGGTCGGCCAGCGTCGGTCCCAAAGGTCGGGCAGCGTGGGTCCCAAAGGTCGGCCAGGGAGAGTCCCAAAGGTCGGGCAGCGTGGGTCCCAAAGGTCGGCCAGGGTGGGTCCCAAAGGTCAGGCAGCGTGGGTCCCAAAGGTCGGCCAGGGTGGGTCCCAAAGGTCGGCCAGCGTGGGTCCCAAAGGTCGGCCGGCGTGGGTCGCAAAGGTCGGCCAGCGGGGGTTCCAAAGGTCGGACAGCGTGGGTCCCAAAGGTCGGCCAGCGGGGGTTCCAAAGGTCGGCCAGCGTGGGTCCCAAAGGTCGGCCAGGGTGGGTCCCAAAGGTCGGCCAGGTGGGTCCCAAGGTTCGGCCGGCGTGGGTCCCAAAGGTCGGCCAGAGTGTGTCCCAAAGGTCGGCCAGCGTGGGTCCCAAAGGTCGGCCAGCGTGGTTCCCAAAGGTCGGCCAGCGTGGGTCCCAAAGGTCGGCCAGGGTGGGTCCCAATGGTCGGCCAGCGTGGGTCCCAAAGGTCGGCCAGGGTGTGTCCCAAAGGTCGGCCAGCGTGGGTCCCAAAGGTCGGCCAGGGTGTGTCCCAAAGGTCGGCCAGCGTGGGTCCCAAAGGTCGGCCAGCATGTGTCCCAAAGGTCGGCCAACGTTGGTCCCAAAGCTCGGCCAGCGTGGGTCCCTAAGGTCGGCCAGCGTGTGTCCCAAAGGTCGGCCAACGTTGGTCCCAAAGGTCGACCAACGTGGGTCCCAAAGGTCAACTAACGTTGGTCCCAAAGGTCGGCCAACGTGGGTCCCAAAGGTCGGCCAGCGGGGGTCCCAAAGGTCAACTAACGTTGGTCCCAAAGGTCGGCCAGGGTGGGTCCCAAAGGTCGGACAGCGTTGTTCCCAAAGGTCGGCCAGCGTGGGTCCCAAAGGTCGGCCAGGGTGGCTCCCAAAGGTCGGCCAATGTGGGTCCCAAAGGTCGGCCAGCGTGGGTCCCAAAGGTCAGCCAGCGTGGGTCCCAAAGGTCAGCCAGGGTGGGTCCCAAAGGTCGGCCAGCGGGGTTCCCAAAGGTCGACCAACATGGGTCCCAAAGGTCGGCCAGCGTGGGTCCCAAAGGTCGGCCAGCGTGCGTCCCAAAGGTCGGCAAGCGGGGTTCCCAAAGGTCGACCAACGTGGTCCCATAGGTCGGCCAGCGTGGGTCCCAAAGGTCGGCCAGTGTGGGTCCCAAAGGTCGGCCAATGTGGGTCCCAAAGGTCGGCCAATGTGGGTCCCATAGGTCGGCCAGCGTGGGTCCCAAAGGTCGGCCAGCGTGGGTCCCATAGGTCGGCCAGCGTGGGTCCCAAAGGTCGGCCAGCGGAGTTACAGAGGGACATGGATAAGCTGCAGCGCTGGGCTGAGAGGAGGCAAATGGAGTTTAATGCAGAAAAGTGTGAGGTGATTCATTTTGGAAGGAATAACAGGAAGACAGGGTACTGGGCTAATGGTAAGATTCTTGGCAGTGTGGATGAGCAGAGAGATCTCGGTGTCCATGTACATAGATACCTGAAAGTTGCCACTCAGGTTGAGAAGGTTGTTAAGAAGGCGTACGGTGTGTTAGCTTTTATTGGTAGAAACTATTGGTAGTTTCGGAGCCATGAGGTCATGTTGCAGCTGTACAAAACTCTGGTGCGGCCGCATTTGGAGTATTGCTTGCAATTCTGGTCGCCGCATTATAGGAAGGATGTGGAAGCATTGGAAAGGGTGGAGTGGAGATTTACCAGAATGTTGCCTGGTATGGAGGGAAGATCTTATGAGGAAAGGCTGAGGGACTTGAGGCTGTTTTCGTTAGAGAGAAGAAGGTTAAGAGGTGACTTAATTGAGGCATACAAGATGATCAGAGGATTGGACAGGGTGGACAGTGAGAGCCTTTTTCCTCGGATGGTGATGTCTAGCACGAGGGGACATAGCTTTAAATTGAGGGGAGATAGATATAGGACAGATGTCAGGGGTAGGTTCTTTACTCAGAGAGTAGTAAGGGTGTGGAATGCCCTGCCTGCAACAGTAGTGGACTCGCCAACACTAAGTGCATTCAAATGGTCATTGGATAGACATATGGACGATAAGGGAATAGTGTAGATGGACTTTAGAGTGGTTTCACAGGTTGGCGCAACATCGAGGGCCGAAGGGCCTGTACTGCGCTGTAATGTTCTATGTTCGATGGGAGCCACTGGACTGCACGGTGGCACAGTGGTTAGCACTGCTGCTTCACAGCTCCAGGGACCGAGGTCCGATTCCCGGCTTGGGAGCCTGTCTGTGCTCCGGGTGCTCCGGTTTCCTCCCACAGTCCAAAGATGTGCAGGTTGGGTGGATTGGCCGTGATCAATTGGCCCTTAGTGGATGTGCGGCTGGGGTTATGAGGTGTGGGCTGGGTGGGTAAACCTAGGCAGGGGGCTCTTTCAGAGGGTCGGTGCAGACTCAATGGGCCGGATGGCCTCCTTCGGCCCTGGAGGGATGATGTCATTCTGACTCAATGAGCAGGCAGCTGGAGGCCTGGGAAGGGGCGGGGCCAGGGGAGAGGCGGGGCCCGGGTAGTGGGCGGGGCCAGGAGAGGGGGCGTGATCTGGGAACGGAGCGGGGCCAGGAGAGGGGCGGGGCCGGAGGCGGGGGCGGGGCCCGGCCGCCGCCGCCGCTGGGATTGGCGCACTTCGAATGGCGTCGGGCGGGCGGCGGCCAATGGGGGCGCGGAGGCGGTTGGGTTTGAAGGTGGCGGTTGGGAGCGGGCGGCAAATGGCGGCGAGTCGGCGGAGCAGCCGCGTCCGGCTGCAGGAGTCAGGTAGGCGAGCCGGCCTGGCCGAGGCGGGGGAGGAAGCGGCTATCTCTGCTCCCCACGGCCTGGGCTTCAGTGGCGGCCACATCCCGGATTCGGCAGTGTGAACAGTAACCGTGTCACACCCTATATACTCACCTACATCAATATATATATCTCAGTGTGAACAGTAACCGTGTCACACCCTATATACTCACCTACATCAATATATATATATCTCAGTGTGAACAGTAACCGTGTCACACCCTATATACTCATCTACATCAATATATATATATCTCAGTGTGAACAGTAACCGTGTCACACTCTATATACTCACCTACATCAATATATATATCTCAGTGTGAACAGTAACCGTGTCACACCCTATATACTGTCACCTACATCAATATATATATCTCAGTGTGAACAGTAACCGTGTCACACCCTATATACTGTCACCTACATCAATATATATATCTCAGTGTGAACAGTAACCGTGTCACACCCTATATACTGTCACCTACATCAATATATATATCTCAGTGTGAACAGTAACCGTGTCACACCCTATATACTCACCTACATCAATATATATATCTCAGTGTGAACAGTAACCGTGTCTCACCCTATATACTCACCTACATCAATATATATATCTCAGTGTGAACAGTAACCGTGTCACACCCTATATACTCACCTACATCAATATATATATCTCAGTGTGAACAGTAACCGTGTCTCACCCTATATACTCACCTACATCAATATATATTTCTCAGTGTGAACAGTAACCGTGTCACACTCTATATACTGTCACCTACATCAATATATATATCTCAGTGTGAACAGTAACCGTGTCACACCCTATATACTGTCACCTACATCAATATATATATCTCAGTGTGAACAGTAACCGTGTCTCACCCTATATACTCACCTACATCAATATATATATCTCAGTGTGAACAGTAACCGTGTCACACCCTATATACTCACCTACATCAATATATATATCTCAGTGTGAACAGTAACCGTGTCACACCCTATATACTGTCACCTACATCAATATATATATCTCAGTGTGAACAGTAACCGTGTCTCACCCTATATACTCACCTACATCAATATATATATCTCAGTGTGAACAGTAACCGTGTCTCACCCTATATACTCACCTACATCAATATATATATCTCAGTGTGAACAGTAACCGTGTCACACCCTATATACTCACCTACATCAATATATATATCTCAGTGTGAACAGTAACCGTGTCTCACCCTATATACTGTCACCTACATCAATATATATATCTCAGTGTGAACAGTAACCGTGTCACACCCTATATACTCACCTACATCAATATATATATCTCAGTGTGAACAGTAACCGTGTCACACTCTATATACTCACCTACATCAATATATATATCTCAGTGTGAACAGTAACCGTGTCACACCCTATATACTCACCTACATCAATATATATATCTCAGTGTGAACAGTAACCGTGTCACACCCTATATACTGTCACCTACATCAATATATATATCTCAGTGTGAACAGTAACCGTGTCACACCCTATATACTGTCACCTACATCAATATATATATCTCAGTGTGAACAGTAACCGTGTCACACCCTATATACTGTCACCTACATCAATATATATATCTCAGTGTGAACAGTAACCGTGTCACACTCTATATACTCACCTACATCAATATATATATCTCAGTGTGAACAGTAACCGTGTCACACTCTATATACTCACCTACATCAATATATATATCTCAGTGTGAACAGTAACCGTGTCACACCCTATATACTGTCACCTACATCAATATATATATCTCAGTGTGAACAGTAACCGTGTCACACCCTATATACTGTCACCTACATCAATATATATATCTCAGTGTGAACAGTAACCGTGTCACACTCTATATACTCACCTACATCAATATATATATCTCAGTGTGAACAGTAACCGTGTCACACCCTATATACTGTCACCTACATCAATATATATATCTCAGTGTGAACAGTAACCGTGTCACACCCTATATACTCACCTACATCAATATATATATCTCAGTGTGAACAGTAACCGTGTCACACCCTATATACTCACCTACATCAATATATATATCTCAGTGTGAACAGTAACCGTGTCTCACCCTATATACTCACCTACATCAATATATATATCTCAGTGTGAACAGTAACCGTGTCACACCCTATATACTCACCTACATCAATATATATATCTCAGTGTGAACAGTAACCGTGTCACACCCTATACACTGTCACCTACATCAATATATATATCTCAGTGTGAACAGTAACCGTGTCACAACCTATATACTGTCACCTACATCAATATATATATCTCAGTGTGAACAGTAACCGTGTCACACCCTATATACTCACCTACATCAATATATATATCTCAGTGTGAACAGTAACCGTGTCACACTCTATATACTCACCTACATCAATATATATATCTGTGTGAACAGTAACTGTGTCACACTCTATATACTCACCTACATCAATATATATATCTCAGTGTGAACAGTAACCGTGTCACGCCCTATATACTCATCTACATCAATATATATATCTCAGTGTGAACAGTAACCGTGTCACACCCTATATACTGTCACCTACATCAATATATATATCTCAGTGTGAACAGTAACCGTGTCACACCCTATATACTGTCACCTACATCAATATATATATCTCAGTGTGAACAGTAACCGTGTCACACTCTATATACTCACCTACATCAATATATATATCTCAGTGTGAACAGTAACCGTGTCACACCCTATATACTCACCTACATCAATATATATATCTCAGTGTGAACAGTAACCGTGTCACACCCTATATACTCACCTACATCAATATATATATCTCAGTGTGAACAGTAACCGTGTCACACCCTATATACTCACCTACATCAATATATATATCTCAGTGTGAACAGTAACCGTGTCACACTCTATATACTCACCTACATCAATATATATATCTCAGTGTGAACAGTAACCGTGTCACACCCTATATACTCACCTACATCAATATATATATCTCAGTGTGAACAGTAACCGTGTCACACTCTATATACTCACCTACATCAATATATATATCTCAGTGTGAACAGTAACCGTGTCACACTCTATATACTCACCTACATCAATATATATATCTCAGTGTGAACAGTAACCGTGTCACACTCTATATACTCACCTACATCAATATATATATCTCAGTGTGAACAGTAACCGTGTCACACTCTATATACTCACCTACATCAATATATATATCTCAGTGTGAACAGTAACCGTGTCACACTCTATATACTCACCTACATCAATATATATATCTCAGTGTGAACAGTAACCGTGTCACACTCTATATACTCACCTACATCAATATATATATCTCAGTGTGAACAGTAACCGTGTCACACTCTATATACTCACCTACATCAATATATATATCTCAGTGTGAACAGTAACCGTGTCACACCCTATATACTGTCACCTACATCAATATATATATCTCAGTGTGAACAGTAACCGTGTCACACCCTATATACTCACCTACATCAATATATATATCTCAGTGTGAACAGTAACCGTGTCACACCCTATATACTCACCTACATCAATATATATATCTCAGTGTGAACAGTAACCGTGTCACACCCTATATACTGTCACCTACATCAATATATATATCTCAGTGTGAACAGTAACCGTGTCACACCCTATATACTCACCTACATCAATATATATATCTCAGTGTGAACAGTAACCGTGTCACACCCTATATACTCACCTACATCAATATATATATCTCAGTGTGAACAGTAACCGTGTCACACCCTATATACTGTCACCTACATCAATATATATATCTCAGTGTGAACAGTAACCGTGTCACACCCTATATACTCACCTACATCAATATATATATCTCAGTGTGAACAGTAACCGTGTCACACCCTATATACTGTCACCTACATCAATATATATATCTCAGTGTGAACAGTAACCGTGTCACACCCTATATACTCACCTACATCAATATATATATCTCAGTGTGAACAGTAACCGTGTCACACTCTATATACTCACCTACATCAATATATATATCTCAGTGTGAACAGTAACCGTGTCACACCCTATACACTGTCCCCTACATCAATATATATATCTCAGTGTGAACAGTAACCGTGTCACACCCTATATACTCACCTACATCAATATATATATCTCAGTG
Organism: Scyliorhinus torazame; assembly: GCF_047496885.1. NCBI lineage: Eukaryota > Metazoa > Chordata > Chondrichthyes > Carcharhiniformes > Scyliorhinidae > Scyliorhinus > Scyliorhinus torazame. The sequence goes on from NC_092726.1 coordinate 28,828,945, forward strand.
TGAACAGTAACCGTGTCACACCCTATATACTCACCTACATCAATATATATATCTCAGTGTGAACAGTAACCGTGTCACACCCTATATACTGTCACCTACATCAATATATATATCTCAGTGTGAACAGTAACCGTGTCTCACCCTATATACTCACCTACATCAATATATATATCTCAGTGTGAACAGTAACCGTGTCACACCCTATATACTCACCTACATCAATATATATATCTCAGTGTGAACAGTAACCGTGTCACACCCTATATACTCACCTACATCAATATATATATCTCAGTGTGAACAGTAACCGTGTCACACTCTATATACTCACCTACATCAATATATATATCTCAGTGTGAACAGTAACTGTGTCACACCCTATATACTCACCTACATCAATATATATATCTCAGTGTGAACAGTAACCGTGTCACACCCTATATACTCACCTACATCAATATATATATCTCAGTGTGAACAGTAACCGTGTCACACCCTATATACTCACCTACATCAATATATATATCTCAGTGTGAACAGTAACCGTGTCACACTCTATATACTCACCTACATCAATATATATATCTCAGTGTGAACAGTAACCGTGTCACACCCTATATACTCACCTACATCAATATATATATCTCAGTGTGAACAGTAACCGTGTCACACCCTATATACTGTCACCTACATCAATATATATATCTCAGTGTGAACAGTAACTGTGTCACACCCTATATACTCACCTACATCAATATATATATCTCAGTGTGAACAGTAACCGTGTCACACTCTATATACTCACCTACATCAATATATATATCTCAGTGTGAACAGTAACCGTGTCACACCCTATATACTGTCACCTACATCAATATATATATCTCAGTGTGAACAGTAACTGTGTCACACCCTATATACTCACCTACATCAATATATATATCTCAGTGTGAACAGTAACCGTGTCACACCCTATATACTGTCACCTACATCAATATATATATCTCAGTGTGAACAGTAACTGTGTCACACCCTATATACTCACCTACATCAATATATATATCTCAGTGTGAACAGTAACCGTGTCTCACCCTATATACTCACCTACATCAATATATATATCTCAGTGTGAACAGTAACCGTGTCTCACCCTATATACTGTCACCTACATCAATATATATATCTCAGTGTGAACAGTAACCGTGTCACACCCTATATACTCACCTACATCAATATATATATCTCAGTGTGAACAGTAACCGTGTCACACCCTATATACTCACCTACATCAATATATATATCTCAGTGTGAACAGTAACCGTGTCACACTCTATATACTCACCTACATCAATATATATATCTCAGTGTGAACAGTAACCGTGTCACACTCTATATACTCACCTACATCAATATATATATCTCAGTGTGAACAGTAACCGTGTCACACCCTATATACTGTCACCTACATCAATATATATATCTCAGTGTGAACAGTAACTGTGTCACACCCTATATACTCACCTACATCAATATATATATCTCAGTGTGAACAGTAACCGTGTCACACCCTATATACTCACCTACATCAATATATATATCTCAGTGTGAACAGTAACCGTGTCACACTCTATATACTCACCTACATCAATATATATATCTCAGTGTGAACAGTAACCGTGTCACACCCTATATACTCACCTACATCAATATATATATCTCAGTGTGAACAGTAACTGTGTCACACCCTATATACTGTCACCTACATCAATATATATATCTGTGTGAACAGTAACCGTGTCACACCCTATATACTGTCACCTACATCAATATATATATCTCAGTGTGAACAGTAACCGTGTCTCACCCTATATACTGTCACCTACATCAATATATATATCTGTGTGAACAGTAACCGTGTCACACCCTATATACTGTCACCTACATCAATATATATATCTCAGTGTGAACAGTAACCGTGTCTCACCCTATATACTCACCTACATCAATATATATATCTCAGTGTGAACAGTAACCGTGTCACACTCTATATACTCACCTACATCAATATATATATCTCAGTGTGAACAGTAACCGTGTCACACCCTATATACTCACCTACATCAATATATATATCTCAGTGTGAACAGTAACCGTGTCTCACCCTATATACTGTCACCTACATCAATATATATATCTCAGTGTGAACAGTAACCGTGTCACACTCTATATACTCACCTACATCAATATATATATCTCAGTGTGAACAGTAACCGTGTCACACCCTATATACTCACCTACATCAATATATATATCTGTGTGAACAGTAACCGTGTCACACCCTATATACTGTCACCTACATCAATATATATATCTGTGTGAACAGTAACCGTGTCACACCCTATATACTGTCACCTACATCAATATATATATCTCAGTGTGAACAGTAACCGTGTCTCACCCTATATACTCACCTACATCAATATATATATCTCAGTGTGAACAGTAACCGTGTCACACTCTATATACTCACCTACATCAATATATATATCTCAGTGTGAACAGTAACCGTGTCTCACCCTATATACTGTCACCTACATCAATATATATATCTCAGTGTGAACAGTAACCGTGTCTCACCCTATATACTCACCTACATCAATATATATATCTCAGTGTGAACAGTAACCGTGTCACACCCTATATACTCACCTACATCAATATATATATCTCAGTGTGAACAGTAACCGTGTCACACCCTATATACTCACCTACATCAATATATATATCTCAGTGTGAACAGTAACCGTGTCTCACCCTATATACTGTCACCTCCATCAATATATATATCTCAGTGTGAACAGTAACCGTGTCACACCCTATATACTCACCTACATCAATATATATATCTCAGTGTGAACAGTAACCGTGTCTCACCCTATATACTGTCACCTCCATCAATATATATATCTCAGTGTGAACAGTAACCGTGTCACACCCTATATACTCACCTACATCAATATATATATCTCAGTGTGAACAGTAACCGTGTCACACCCTATATACTCACCTACATCAATATATATATCTCAGTGTGAACAGTAACCGTGTCTCACCCTATATACTGTCACCTACATCAATATATATATCTCAGTGTGAACAGTAACCGTGTCACACCCTATATACTGTCACCTACATCAATATATATATCTCAGTGTGAACAGTAACCGTGTCACACCCTATATACTGTCACCTACATCAATATATATATCTCAGTGTGAACAGTAACCGTGTCACACCCTATATACTCACCTACATCAATATATATATCTCAGTGTGAACAGTAACCGTGTCACACCCTATATACTCACCTACATCAATATATATATCTCAGTGTGAACAGTAACCGTGTCACACCCTATATACTCACCTCCATCAATATATATATCTCAGTGTGAACAGTAACCGTGTCACACCCTATATACTGTCACCTACATCAATATATATATCTCAGTGTGAACAGTAACCGTGTCACACCCTATATACTGTCACCTACATCAATATATATATCTCAGTGTAAACAGTAACCGTGTCACACCCTATATACTCACCTACATCAATATATATATCTCAGTGTGAACAGTAACCGTGTCACACCCTATATACTGTCACCTACATCAATATATATATCTCAGTGTGAACAGTAACCGTGTCACACCCTATATACTGTCACCTACATCAATATATATATCTCAGTGTGAACAGTAACCATGTCACACTCTATATACTCACCTACATCAATATATATATCTCAGTGTGAACAGTAACCGTGTCTCACCCTATATACTGTCACCTACATCAATATATATATCTCAGTGTGAACAGTAACCGTGTCACACCCTATATACTCACCTACATCAATATATATATCTCAGTGTGAACAGTAACCGTGTCTCACCCTATATACTGTCACCTACATCAATATATATATCTCAGTGTGAACAGTAACCGTGTCACACCCTATATACTCACCTACATCAATATATATATCTCAGTGTGAACAGTAACCGTGTCACACCCTATATATTCACCTACATCAATATATATATCTCAGTGAACAGTAACCGTGTCTCACCCTATATACTGTCACCTACATCAACATATATATCTCAGTGTGAACAGTAACCGTGTCACACCCTATATACTCACCTACATCAATATATATATCTCAGTGTGAACTGTAACCGTGTCACACCCTATATACTCACCTACATCAATATATATATCTCAGTGTGAACAGTAACCGTGTCACACCCTATACTCACCTACATCAATATATATATCTCAGTGTGAACAGTAACCGTGTCACACCCTATATACTGTCACCTACATCAATATATATATCTCAGTGTGAACAGTAACCGTGTCACACCCTATATCCTGTCACCTACATCAATATATATATCTCAGTGTGAACAGTAACCGTGTCACACCCTATATACTCACCTACATCAATATATATATCTCAGTGTGAACAGAAACCGTGTCACACCCTATATACTCACCTACAATATATATATATCTCAGTGTGAACAGTAACCGTGTCACACCCTATATACTCACCTACATCAATATATATATCTCAGTGTGAACAGTAACCGTGTCACACCCTATATACTCACCTACATCAATATATATATCTCAGTGTGAACAGTAACCGTGTCACACTCTATATACTCACCTACATCAATATATATATCTCAGTGTGAACAGTAACCGTGTCACACCCTATATACTGTCACCTACATCAATATATATACCTCAGTGTGAACCGTAACCGTGTCACACCCTATATACTGTCACCTACATCAATATATATATCTCAGTGTGAACAGTAACCGTGTCACACTCTATATACTCACCTACATCAATATATATATCTCAGTGTGAACAGTAACCGTGTCACACCCTATATACTGTCACCTACATCAATATATATATCTCAGTGTGAACAGTAACCGTGTCACAGCCTATATACTCACCTACATCAATATATATATCTCAGTGTGAACAGTAACCGTGTCACACCCTATATACTCACCTACATCAATATATATATCTCAGTGTGAACAGTAACCGTGTCACACCCTATATACTCACCTACATCAATATATATATCTCAGTGTGAACAGTAACCGTGTCACACCCTATACACTGTCCCCTACATCAATATTTAGAATATATATATATATACATATATATATCCGTGTAAACAGTAACCGTGTCACACACTTTACACTGTCACCAACATCGATTTATAGAATATATATATATCCGTGTTAACCGTGTCACACCCTATATACTGTCACCAACATCAATATATATATCTCAGTGTGAACAGTAACCGTGTCACACCCTATATACTCATCTACATCAATATACAATCTCAGTGTGAACAGTAACCGTGTCACACCCTATATACTGTCACCTACATCAATACGTATATCTCAGTGTGAACGGTAACCGTGTCACACCCTATACACTCACCTACATCAATATATAGTATATATATGTGTGTGAACAGTAACCGTGTCACACCATATACACTCACCTACATCAATATATAGTATATATATATGTGTGTGAACGGTAACCGTGTCACACCCTATACACTCACCTACATCAATATATAGTATATATATGTGTGTGAACAGTAACCGTGTCATACCCTATACACTCACCAACATCACTATATAGAATATATATATATATCAGTGTAAACAGTAATCCCTGTCACACCCTTCACACTGTCACCTACATCTATATGTAGAATATATATCAGTGTAAACAGTAGTCCCTGTCACACCCTTTACACAGTTACCCTGACAGACATCTGTAAATCCCTCACTGAAACTGTCACCTACATCAATATATAAAATCTGTGTTTGTGTGTGGACGTGAACTTAAAGTGTACATAATGTATTTATATGTTAGAAGCTTACGTTATGTGTGTATAATATTTTATATGTCAAACTGTTTATATATGCTGCAAGTATTGTATATTTGTATAGTATTGTATAGGGGCTGGTTTAGCACAGTGGGCTAAACTGCTGTCTTGTAATGCAGAACAATGCCAGCAGCGTGGGTTCAATTCCCGTACCAGCCTCCCCGAACAGGTGCCGGAATGTGTCGACTAGGGACTTTTCACACTTACTTCATTAATGCCTACTTGTGACAATAAGCGCTTATTATTATTATTATTTGTATATAACTATATGTTTATAGTGTGTGTATTTAATTATATAGAGATATCTATGAAGAAAGGTTGAGGAAGCTAGGGCTTTTCTCACTGGAGCGAAGAAGGCAGAGAGGTGACTTGATAGAGGTGTACAAGGTGATGAGCGGCATGGATAGAGCGAATAGCCAGAGACTTTTCCCCAGGGCGGAAATGGCTGTCACGGGGGGACATAATTTGAAGGTGATTGGAGGAAGGTATAGGGGAGATGTCAGAGGTCGGTTCTTTACACAGAGAGTGGTGGGTGTGTGGAATGCACTGCCAGCAGAGGTGGTGGAGTCTGAGTCATTGGGGACATTTAAGCGACTCTTAGACAGGCACATGGACAGCAGTAAATTGAAGGTTTGTAGGTTAGGTTGATCTTAGATTAGGATAAATGGTCGGCACAACATCGTGGGCCTAAGGGCCTGTACTGTCCTGCACTGTTCTATGTTATATTGGCCTTCCCTTAGCTGTGTGGGAAATTATGGTTGTGACTTTATCCTGGGAGTACTGCCACCCCTCTTGAATGTGACGTGACACGAGAGAAAATGCTTTCCTCTAACTAAGGCAGTACGGTGAACTGCCATTCAATTTCTGCTGAAGTTTCCGAGCGATTGGAATGTTTTGAAACGTTGCCCACCTCCACATTGAGGAGAGTAGAGAGAATCTCCAACTCGGGTGCAGCCAAAACGTTGCTGCCTTAGATGATTTGCAATTTTGTTTTCTGTGAACTAGTCTGTCACTTTAACAGTGTCTCCAACTTGTCAAGTAACCGTCTGTTGAACATGAGTTTGGTGCATTTTTCAGATTAATTCCAATGCTTTGTCATTTGTCTCTGAAACAGAATTCCGAAGGCAGCAGCTTGAAGCCTATCTCTCCAGAAAGGGAAAATTGAAGGTTCCAGGCCCCAATGCCAGGTGTGTGTCACATTAGTTATAACAACAGGCTTGTTACAATTTCAATGATGGACTCTCTGTGGCCACATCTCTCTTTGAATGAATGCTTGGAGTACAAGAAACGATTGAAGTTACCGCTATTATGGCAGTAATCTGCTTGTCTACACCTTCAGTCTGTGCTCATTACTGCATTAAATTGTGTACTGCAATCTGTGGAAGGAATTGATCATTAGGATGATCACTTATTGGTTAGAGTATTCTTAAATTTGCAGGGTACAATACAGAAGCAGGAAACTTGGCCCATCGTGATCACACCAGCCCAGCCTAGTCCCACTTTCAAGCATTTGCTCAACAGTTTGCGGCCCGTGAGGTGCACATCCAGGCACCTTCTAACCGAGTCGAATGTCTTTGTCTCCATTCCCTGTCGGGCAGTGACTTCCAGACCCCATCACCCTCTGGGTGGACGAATTATTGCACATCTCCCCTCCACCATTACAGCACTGGAACAGACCTTTTGGCCCACCAAGCCAGCGGCGATTCAGATTCCTTATGTAGACCTACTTATTGCCCAAACGGTCTGTATCTGTCCATTCCTTGCCCGTTCATGTGTCTATCAAGAAACATCTTAAACGTTGCTATCATGCCTGCCTCTACTACCTCCACTGGCAACGCGATCCAGGCACCCACCACCCTCTGTGTGAAAAACTCTTCCCCTGCACCACGCTCTTATCTTGAACCTGTGCCCCCATGTAATTGTGTCTTCCACCCTGGTAAAAAGCTTCTGACTATCCATCCCGTCTGTACCTCTTGTAATTTTGTAGACCTCAATCAAGTCTCCCCTCAGCCTCCGTCTTTCTAAAATTTCCTAGTTTATTCAGCCTCTCCTAATAGCTAGCACCCTCCAGACCAGGCAATATACTGGTAAACCTTTGCACTCTCTCCAAACATCCACATCCTTCTGGTAGTGTGGCGATCCAGTAACGGTGTGCCTATATTTCCAAACTTGTCACTGGGTTTATTTTGTATATTTATACTATATTATAACAAATAGCTTGCATTGAATCCCAGGTTTATTTTGGCATACTCTGAATTCACTTTAAACTGCCTCTATGTTTGCGTTCCCCCCTCTTGCACTGTGCTAACTGGTCACTCCAAATCTATGGAGTCTGCCTGGACAGGTTACGGCTGAACACACCTCGTAATCCCTTCTCTGTGTAGAGATCAAGGAATTGAACCTGTATCTCTGCACGTGGGAACAGAAAAAATTAATTGCATTGATCAATTGCTGTCTGTCTTTGGGCAGCTTTCTCGATTCTGTACCACATCCATCGATGTAGAAATCCTCTTTATAATCCTCTGGCATATCCTCGATTTTGAAGCATTTGTCGACTCCGGGACTGAATACTAATCCAGCTCGTGGTGTTTCTTTTTGTGAAACAGATTTGTGGAAAGGGATCTACAATTACCAGGCATTGTTTAAAAGCCCCGCTTGACATAGGTATCAATAACCTTCGAAAATATCCTTAAACATAGCTTAGCCCAATTTAGGATAACACTTCTGATCATAAGTAAGATTGACATTCCCGAATTGGCTTTCTTTCCTCATTTTATAATAATTTTTATTATTGTCACAAGTCAGCTTACATTAACACTGCAGTGAAGTTACTGTGAATAGCCCTCGTCGCCTCACTCCGGCGCCTGTTCGGGGACACAGAGGGAGAATTCAGAATGCCCAAATCACCTAACAAGCCCATCTTTCGGGACTTATGGGAGGAAACCGGAGCATCCGGAGGAAATCCACTCAGACACGGGGAGAACGTGCAAACTCCGCACAAACAGTGACCCAGCGGGGAATCAAACCCGGGTTGGCGCTGTGAAGCAACAGTGCTATCCACTGAGCTGCCGCGCCGCCCATTGTGTGTGTGTGTGTGTGTGTGATTGAAGTTGAGTTAAATAATTTCTAAACCTGGTGCCCTTTATTTTGAATCCGTTTGTGAGTGAAAAAATATTCTCTCTCTTCAGGTACTATTTAGGGGACAAGACTAATCGAAAAACACAGCCACCAACCGCTCCGTTCAAAGTTGGCGTGGTAAGTCTTCGGAATGTTATCCTCCACATCAAACTTAAGTCACGAGATAAAAGATTGCCTTTGCATCAAGGTAGTAGCCCCCCTTCTGTGTAAGGAACGATACCGGACGATGGGACTATTCCGTGATTAGCGGTGGGTAAATATGCATTCTCTTCATTGTGAAAAAGATCTGTTTTCTGACCGTTGGCTCTGAATTTCTGTGCCAGATATGAATTGAGATCTCAACACATGGTTTTGTTCTGTGGCTTTGCCTTCTCCGCCCATTGCAGGAGCTACCAAACTGTCAGGACGGTAAGAAGTCTTGTAACACCAGGCTAAAGTCCAACAGGTTTGTTTGGAATGACTACCCCCCCCCCCCCCCCCCCCCCCCCCAGAAAGTCCATCTGAACAAGTCCTTGACATCAACAAACCTACGGATTGAGATAGCGGCCTTGGCGGTACTTGGCTAACTTAAAGCGGACAGGATTGGGTTAGTGTATTGAGATGGATAGAAAACTGGCTGGCAGACAGAAAACAAAGAGTGGAATAAATGTTTTATTTTCCAAATGGCAGGCAGTGACGAGCTAGATACGGCAGGGATCTGTGCCGGGGATCCCAGCTATTCAAGATATATATCAATGATTTAGATGAGGGAACTAAATGTAATATCTCCAAATTTGAAATGAAATGAAAAATGAAAATCGCTTATTGTCACAAGTAGGCTTCAAATGAAGTTACTGTGAAAAGCCCCTAGTCGCCACATTCCGGCGCCTGTTCGGGGCGGCTGGTACGGGAATTGAACCATGCTGCTGGCCTGCCTTGGTCTGGTTTAAAAGCCAGCTATTTAGCCCTGTGCTAAACCAGTCAAATTTGCAGGTGTCAAAGCTGTGAGGTGGATGCAGAGATGCTTCAGTGCGATTTGGACAAGTTGAGTGAATGGGCAAATGCAATATAATGTGGATAAATGTGAGATTATCCACTTTGGTAGCAAAAACAGGAAGGCAGATTATTATCTGAATGGCTATTGATTTATAGAGGGGAATGTCCTGGGTGTCCTTGTACACCAGTCGCTGAAGGTAAGCATGCAGGTGCGGCAGGTGGTAGAGAAGGCAAATGGTATGTTGGCCTTCATTGCGAGAGGATTTGAGTACAGGAGTAGGGATCTCTTGCTGCATTTGTACAGGGCCTTGGTGAGGCCACACCTGGAATGTTGTGTGCAGTTTTTGTCTCCTTATCTGAGGAAGGATGTTCTTGCTCTCGAGGGAGTGCAGCAAAGGTTTACCAGACTGATTCCAGGGTTGGCGGGACTGGCGTACCAGGAGAGATTGACTAGGTTGGGATTGTTCCCGCTGGAGTTCAGAAGAATGAGGGGGTATCTCATAGAGACTTATAAAATTCTAACAGGACTGGCCCAGAGGTAGAAATGCATCTGCCCTTGACCCAATTCCAACTTCCGTGAAATTCCTCGCCCAATCCCTGTAAACCCCAGTCAACCTTTGAACACTTATGGGCAATTTATCATGGCCAATCCCCCTAACCTACACATCTTTGGACTGGGAGGAAACCGGAGCACCCGGAGGAAACTCACTCAGACACGGGGAGAACGTGCAGACTCCACACAGACAGTGACCCAGTGGGGAATCGAACCTGGGACCATGAGTGCTAACCACTATGCTACCGTGCTGTCTCTTTGTTTCTCTGTTAGTTTTCTCTTTTTTGTGTCTTTTCTCTCGCCACGGCCACTTCAGTGTTTTTGTCCAACTGCTCGAATACAATTCAGTGGCTCATGTCAATTCAGTTTTATAATATTCCAATGAGGTACCTTGGGATGCTATTGCATTGAAAATGCTGCATCAATGCAGCAATGTTGTTCATGTTTTTTTAAAAAGGACCGACATGAGGAAAACTGTTATTGACCTCAGAATGGAGGGGTGATGGATGGATTTTGAGAAGTGATTCCGTTTTTTGAATAAAAAGTTTAAGCGCAGAATTTGAGCGCAGAACCTGTTATGGGCCAGGGTTAGAGAACCCCAAAGTGTATCATGGAGTTCACCCGACCCACAACATCCAGAAGACAGAAGAAACACCTTTTAACTGAAGCACATCAGGTTTACATTCACTACTGAAAACATTTATCATTCTGAATTCACCAAATGATCAAGAGATAGTCTTTTGATGGCAGAGAGAGCAGCAGTACACCTGCTCGGTCTGGCTTCAGCTCCAACATGGAAAATGAATCTGAAACCCACCCTGCAGCAAATAGCCTAAAACGAAAGTAAAAAGCTGACAGACAGCCCAGCTCCACCCACTCTCTGACATCACTGCAGCTGTAAACACCCATTTCTTAAAGGTACTCTCACTGCAGATATTTATATGCACACCCATTTATAAACACCCATTTCTTCAAGGTACTCTCACTACAGCTATTTATATAAACACCCATTTCTTCAAGGTACTCTCGCATGACAAATCTTTTAAGGGTGGTGGGGGGGAGGAATCGAGTTACTGCTGGGGCAGGTGGATTGGTGCTTGTCCGTGAAAGGATTTGCCAGTTCTCGTTTTAAATTGAATCTTGTTGCTCAAGCGATCTAGCAAGGACCAAGGTGAGGGAGAGCTGAGCTTACTGTGGGGAATGTACTGCAGATTGTCAAAATTTTGCTCACCAGAGTGGGTGGCGTGAGGAGAGAAAACGGGGTTGGAGCGATGAAGACTAAAGGTGACAGAGAGGCGTTCGAGCCGACCTTAGGAAAGAGAGCAGGAGGGCCGGAGAAAGGTTTTGGATCTGCGCGGATGTGATCTTGAGTGAATGTAGATAGTGTCTGAAAGCACAGGAGGATGGCCCAATGTTGTGTCAGAATAGTATCAAGGTGACGTGGAGGCATGTCTACGGAGAGATGCTTGGGCATTCTGTACGTGATAAGGAGGGAAAGGGGCTGAACAATCTCGAGGGATTAAAACATCTGTGGAAGATGGGCATTGGAAAAGGTGCAAATGTCCCCCGTTCTCCCCCCCCCCCCCCTTTTTCTATTAATTAATCAGAGCAATGAATGTTAACCAAGTCCAATTCAAGGACAAGCTTTGGGCAATGAAATGTCGACTTTACTCACTGAATCAACTTGCTTTGAGCTTTTTATAATTGTCTTTCAGGGAGGAGCGCTGAAAAGTGGTGGTCCCACAAAGACGACAAAACTCCCATACACCAGCCACTCCAGATCTGCGAACCATGTCAAATCACTAGCTGTCAAATCACTGGCTGCCACCTCCAACACTCAGCCCAACACGGAAACCTCCAAAGCCAAGGAAACGCGCTCCAAAACTGCTCCCGCGTTTCCCCAAGCAAAGGTCGCGGCCCACACAAAAGCACCCACCCTATTCCCTGCGGATTTGACTGCAGGAGAAAATGAACCTACTGCTTGGGCAGCTCATTCAGACCAAAATGAAGAAAATTTAAACCCTGCCACGTTAACATGTGCTGCAAATCTCCGTAAATCAGTCTATCCAGAGCCGAGCAAGTACGTGGTGGATATGGCTCCAAATACCGGACACTATGTCAGTACATCTTTAATCAAACCGTTTACAAATCAGGCAATTCAAACGCAAGTTGGCAGATCAAAGGACATTGTTCCAGATAATCGGTTAAGGGCTATTGGTATAGGCAGAACAGCCAAAGTGGGCCCTGGCACAGCTAAATTGGCAGGAATGGCAAAGACAACTGTCAGTGTAGCTAAACCTGCCGGCACTGCCAAGGCAGCACACGGAACTGATAAACCTGTCGGCACTACCAAGGTGGCACACGGAACTGATAAACCTGTCGGCACTACCAAGGTGGCACACGGAACTAATAAACCTGTCGGCACTACAAAGGTGGCACACGGAACTGATAAACCTGTCGGCACTACCAAGGTGGCACACGGAACTAATAAACCTGTCGGCACTACCAAGGTGGCACACGGAACTGATAAACCTGTCGGCACTACCAAGGTGGCACACGGTGCTGGTAAACCTGTTGGCTCCGCCAAGGCGTCTCACGGTGCTGGTAAATGTGTTGGTACTGCTAAGGTGACACACGGTGCTGGTAAACCCGTCGGCAGTGCCAAGACGGCACACGGTGCTGGTAAACCCGTCGGCAGTGCCAAGGTGACACACGGTGCTGGTAAACCCGTCGGCAGTGCCAAGGCGGCACACGGTGCTGGTAAACCTGTCGGCAGTGCCAAGGCGGCACACGGTGCTGGTAAACCCGTCGGCAGTGCCAAGGCGGCACACGGTGCTGGTAAACCCGTCGGCAGTGCCAAGGCGGCACACGGTGCTGGTAAACCCGTCGGCAGTGCCAAGGCGGCACACGGTGCTGGTAAACCCGTTGGAGTAAACCCAAAACAGTCCACAAACGATGACATGGATCAGAACGATGGAGACAAGAGATTGGGCTACTCGATCCAACAGCTGGCAAGTGACAAAACCAAGCCTGGTACTGGCTTACGGCCTCCGATTGCAATCCAGTCCACTGGAAAGAAGCCAGTGACAATCTGGCAACCATTCACAAGATCGACTCAAAGAATACATGAAGCTTGGTGGTCTGTTTCTCTGGGTACAAAGGGAAGTAAAGGAGGGGTACCGACCCCAACGGCATTCGGCCCTGCCAAATGTCAGCGAGGCGAAAGCACCGTGCGCCCGACAGGAAAAGGACAAGGTGAAAGGAGGTAAGAGCTTTTGACTGCCGAAAAAGGCTTAGATTTTATTTCAACCCGCAGCTTTGCTGCTTGCACTCAAACGGTCTCTCTCGCTCTCTCGAAAATATGTTTCCAAAAGGAGGTTTCTGTCCACCAGACATGCAGAGGGGGGGGGGGGGGAGCGAGATCTGTGCTTGAATTTGTACCCCCTGCTTTGTCCGTGTCTCAATTTGAAAGAAATTGTGTTCTCTATCACTTTGGCTGTGGCACAGACGATTAGGGCATTCCTGGGCTGGGTGGCGAGTCTTGTCCTCTGTGTCTTTGTACCCTTTTTGAATGTCAGACAGGGCAATTAGCCAAGCTCCTAGAAGACGTGGCTTTATATTCCTATTCGTGTGCACATCAATGTAGAATGAAAATCTCAGGCTCCTAGTTATGTTTTTAAATTGTTAGTTATTTTATTAATCATTCGAGGGATGTGGGTTCCGCTGGCTAGTCCAGCATTTGTTTTTGCCTAATTGCCCCTTGCGAAGGTGGTGGGTGAGCCGCCTTCTTGAGCCGCTGCAGTCTGTGCGGTGTAGGTACACCCACTGTGCTGTTAGGGAGGGAGTTCCAGGATTTTGACCCAGTGACAGTGAAGGAACGGCCGATATATTTCCAAGTCGAGGTGGTGAGTGACTTGGAGGGGAGCCTCCAGGTGGCCTTGCCCTTGTAAATCGTAATGGTTGTGGGTCTGAAGGTGCTACTTAAGGAATCTTGGTGAGTTGCTGCAGTGCATCTTGTAGATGGTACACACGGCTGCCACTGTGCGTCAGTGGTGGAGGGAGTGAATGTTTGTGGATGGGGTGCTGATCAAGCGAGACTGCTTTGTCCCGGATGCTGTCGAGCTTCGAGTGTTGGAGCTGCACTTATCCAGGCAAGTGAGGGGTGTTCTATCGCACTTATGACTTGTGCCTTGTAGATGGTGGACAGGCTTTGGGGAGTCAGGAGGTGAGTTACTCTCCGCAGGATTCCCAGCCTCTGACCTGCGCTGGTAGCCACAGTATTTATGTGGCTGGGTCCAGTTCAGCTTCTGGTCAATGGTAACCCCCAGGTTGTTGAGAGATGGTCATGCCGTTGAATGTTAGGGGGCGATGGTTAGATGTTGGAGATGGTTGTTACCTGGCACTTGTCTGGCATGAATATTACTTGTCAGCCCAAGCCTGGATATTGTCCCGGTCTTGCTGCGTTTGGACATGGACTGCTTCATTATCTGGGGAGTCGCGAATGGTGCTGAACATTGTGCAGTCATCAGCGAACATCCCCACTTCTGACCTTGGGATGGAGGGAGGATCACTGAAGCAGCTGATTAGGGGGAAGAAGAGAAGTAGGAGGAAAAGGGGAAAAAGTTGAAAAGACCCTCCCTTAGCCTCAAAAGGATAAATAATGCAATCGGCAGCAATCGTAGGACAGATATGGTTTTTTTTTGGCATGCACAATCACTGATTTATAATTGTGCTATTCCTACTCTGCTTCAGGAAATGCCTTGACGAATGGTTGGCTTCCAAGGGCAAGGCCTACAAGCGACCTCCCATGCCCACCCCTCTGCAGAGATCGGTGCAGTCCGTTAAAAAGAACTTGGAGCATTCTTTCTGGGAGGCGATCGAGGAGGAGGAGGAGGCGGGGAAGAGCCTGACCAGCCGGGTGAACCACATGCTGGACGACTGCCTGAGACTCGTGGAGAAGGTACGGCAGAGTCGCTGAGAAAGTCTGTAATCATTCTGTCACTACTGCATGCCCGCAGATCTCTGACACTCTCTGTAGTGGCAGAAGCATACCGTATTACAGGCTCACAACCATTTTGCTTCTGAGGCTCCACGCCCACAGTTGCTACGTTGTTACAAAATCCACAGACCCCTTGTAGCAATTAATATTGGTGCAGGTCAGGGCCTGGGCTAAGGGCAGGGGCAGAGGGGAGACTGAGGCTCGGGCAGGCGGTATATAAGGGAGGTAGATTGAGGTGCAGGGGAAATTCGCGGTCCGTCTGACATGTTAAATCTGCGAGCCAACCTGTGTCTCTACCTGAGAGGTGAAGCTCCATTAGAGTAAGGTCTCATTTAACGTTGTCCCTTTAAGGTTAATGGGGCCTGTAATCCCGCTGAGCATTGCGCGAATAATTCTAATGTCAATTTCTACAAGATCTGATTGGTGCCACTTTGGAATGGCCTCTTCTACCTCTACCCCCGCCAAATCTGAGTTTTAAACCAGGTTGAGAGGGTTGTTAAGAAGGCGTACGGTGTGTTAGCTTTTATTGGTAGAGGGATTGATTTTCGGAGCCATGAGGTCATGTTGCAGCTGTACAAAACTCTGGTGCGCCCGCATTTGGAGTATTGCATGCAATTCTGGTCGCTGCATTATAGGAAGGATGTGGAAGCATTGGAAAGGGTGCAGAGGAGATTTACCAGAATGTTGCCTGGTATGGAGGGAAGATCTTATGAGGAAAGGCTGAGGGACTTGAGGCTGTTTTCGTTAGAGTGAAGAAGGTTAAGAGGTGACTTAATTGAGGCATACAAGATGAGCAGAGGATTGGATAGGGTGGACAGTGAGAGCCTTTTTCCTCAGATGGTGATGTCTAGCACGAGGGGACATAGCTTTAAATTGAGGGGAGATAGATATAGGACAGATGTCAGAGGTAGGTTCTTTACTCAGAGAGTAGTAAGGGCGTGGAATGCCCTGCCTGCAACAGTAGGGGACTCGCCAACACTAAGGACATTCAAATGGTCATTGGATAGACATATGGACGATAAGGGAATAGTGTAGATGGGCTTTAGAGTGGTTTCACAGGTCGGCGCAACATCGAGGGCCGAAGGGCCTGTACTGCGCTGTAATGTTCTAAAACATATATTCCCGTGCCGGCCTCCCCGAACAGGCGCCGGAATGTGGCGACTAGGGGCTTTTGACAGTAACTTCATTTGAAGCCTACTTGTGACAAGTGATTTTCATTTCATGTATTCTTGATGTGGGTGTCGCTGGCCGGGCCCAGCATTTATTGCCATCCCTAATTGCCCCTTGAGAAGGTGGTGGTGTGCTGTCTCCTTGAACTGCTGCAGTTGGTGTGGTGTAGATACCCCCACTGTGCATTTAAGGAGCGGGTTCCAGGATTTTGACCCAGCGAGAGTGACCTATATTGCCATTCGTTCAGAGTCTGGACGGCGTGGGGTTTGGAGGGGAACTTGCAGGTGGTGATCCCATGCATCTGCTGCCCTTGTCCCTTCAGATAGTAGTAGCCGTGGGTTTGGAAGGTGCTGTCTAATATCATCAAACTCTTGTGCAGCCTTATACATTGAGGCCTCAAACCTTCGCAGTTGTTAACATTCCATTTTGTAATGTTTGAACAGTGCTGGCTAAGGAGCCTGGGTGAGTTCCTGCAGTGCATCTTGTAGAGGGTGCACACGGCTGCCACTGTGCGTCGGTGGGGGGAGTGGATATGCTGAAGGTGGTTTGGCGGGTGCTGATCAGGGCGGTTGCTTTTTGCGAAATGGCGGAGTGTTTTTGGAGCTGCACTCATCCAGGCAAGTGCGGAGTTTTCGTTCATGGGGCGTGGGCATCGCTGGCTGTGCCAGCATTTGTTGCCCATCTGAGGGGATTGAAGAGTCAACCACATTGCTGTGGGTCTGGAGTCGCATGTAGGCCCCCCGTGACCCACACATTACCCTGGACCTCTGGATTACTCGTCCAGTGACAATACCGCTGCCTCATCACAATCCTGACTTGTAGATGGTGGAAAGGCTCTGGGGAGTCGGGGGTGCCGGACTGCAGAGATTACAGCTGATTCGTTGGTTGTGGAACTGCTTAGCTCTGTCTGTTATTTGCTGCTTATGTTGTAGCTTCACCAGGTGGGCACCTCCTTTTTACATGAGCCTGGTGCTGCTCTTGGCACACCCTCCTGCCCTCTTCATTGAACCAGACCCAGTCTAACAGCCTCTAGGACTCGGTCAGCTCAGTCTGTGCTGGGACTGGTCAGATTGGTGATGGATGTTGAAGTCCGCCACCCAGAGTACATCCAGTGTCCTTGCCACCCTCAGTGCTTCCTCCAAATGATGTTCGACTTGTACTGATTCATCAGTGGAGGGGGGTCTGGTAGCTTTAACCAGCAGGAGATTTCCTTGTCCAGTCTGACCTTCTTTCATGGCTCCGGAGTCAATGCTGAGGACTCCCGGGGTTCCTCCTGTCTGTATACCACTGCGCCCGCCCCCTCTGCTGGGGCCGTTCTGCAGTGGGACATGGCGTGTCTGCTGACGGTGTTGTCTGAAACATTATTTCTAGAGTATAGTTCTGTCAGTATGGGTGCCAGGCTAGTCTGCCTGACCTCTCTTCCAATTTTGGCACAAGTCCCCAGATGCTCAGAAGGAGGACTTGGTGGTGCTGACGGGGCTGGGCGCGGAGTGCTGACGGGGCTGGGCGCGGAGTGCCGACGGGGCTGGGCGCGGGGTGCCGACGGGGCTGGGCGCGGAGTGCCGACGGGCTGGGCGCGGAGTGCCGAAGGGGCTGGGCGCGGGGTGCCGACGGGGCCGGGCGCGGGATGCCGACGGGGCCGGGCGCGGGATGCCGACGGGGCCGGGCGCGGGGCGCCGACGGGGCCGGGCGCGGAGTGCTGACGGGGCCGGGCGCGGGTTTGGAAGGTGCTGCCTAAGTTGCTGCAGTGCATCTTGTAGATGGTACACACGGCTGCCACTGTGCGTCGGTGGTGGAGGGAGTGAATGTTTGTGGATGGGGTGCCGATCAAGCGGGGCTGCTTTGTCCTGGATGGTGTGGAGCTTCTTGAGTGTTGTTGGGAGCCGCACTCATCCAGGCAAGTGGGGAGTATTCCATCACACTCCTGACTTGTGCCTTGTAGGTGTTGGACAGGCTTTGCGGGGGGGTGGGGGTTAGGAGGTGAGTTACTCGCCGTAGGAGTAGTGGTTGAATACAACTGAGCAGCTTGCGAGGCCATTTCAGAGGGCACTTAAGAGTCAACCACATTGCTGTGGGTTCTGGAGTCACATGTAGGCCAGACCGGGTAAGGACAGCAGATTTCCTTCCCTAACGGACATTAGTGAACCAGATGGGTTTTTACAATAACCGACAATGGTTTCATGGTCACCTTGAGACTTTTAATTCCAGATATTTTCATTGAGTTTAAATTCCACCACCTGCCCTGGCGGGATTCGATCCCAGGTCCCCAGATCATTATCCTGGGTCTCTGGATGACTAGTCCAGCGACAATACAACTACGTCATTGCCTCCCCCACTTGTGCATGTGAACTGTTGCTTTGTACCCTCAATGAGGTAGGAGCTGTTGCTGAGTTAAGACACACCAGCAAACTGTGACCATTAACTTGCCGGGGAGTGCTGGAAACACTCAGCAAGTCAGCTAGCGTCTGTGAAGTGGGAAACCATTAGCCAGATCAATGAGCTTTCGTCGCTACCATTCGTGCCAGACCTGCTGAGTATTTCCAGCATTTTCTGATGTAATTTCCACCATTTGTCGCGTTTTGCTTTTGTCCTTTGCCGATTAAACCCAGTGCTCTCCCTGTGTTTAAACGTGGTTATATTCAGCAGCTGTAAATTGCCTGGAATTCCTCCAGGAGGAATGATGTTCAGCGGGCCGCCTACTGCTTGTCCTCCACTGATGGCGGGTCTGTCCGTTTGCTGTCGTCCTTCCCTCGCATTGTGTTAAGCTGCAAAAGTTGCATCCTTCGCTTTGTGTCCCCTCAGGGCTCCCCTCCTGAGCAGCTGGCTGCGGCACTGCAGAATATTCCGGAAGGTGAGAAGTTTGCCAAGTACTGGATCATCCGAGCTCGCCTGCTGGAGTTAACTGGCCCTATGGAGGCTGTCGTTGCTCTGTTTGAGCAGGCTGTTCACAGTGGAGCAGAGGTAAGTTACAAAGAAAATTCGGAGCTCTTTAAATTTAGTCTTACCCATCCACCTGAACACCTAGAAATGCGTGTGGCCTCCATCTTTAAACAATTCGAACGGGTACGGACTAAAATGCAGTTAGCGGTCTGGTATTTTCAGCACTTTAGCGTCATTAGCCTTCCAACTCCAACCCATAACCTCTGGGTTTTGTGTGCGTGTGCTGGAAGGGGTCCCTGCCCCAATTTGTTAAGACTGTAGAAACACTAACGGTAAACCTTGAAATGTTTTTGGCCGCAATCTTGAGTAATAATCACTGGTGAACAACTGATCTAGTCTGAAAAAAAGACATTTGTATTTGTGGAATGTTGTTAAATATTTCCATTATGTTTCGTTACTAGATTATTTTGACTAGTTAAATTATATGTTCATTTTCTTTTTATTTAGAGTACCCGTTGCTTTTTTTTTTTCCAATTAAGGGCAATTTAGCGCGGTCAATCCACCTACCCTGCACATCTTTGGGTTGTAGGGATGGAACCCACGCAGACACAGGGAGAATGTGCAAACTCCACACGGACAGGAACCCAGAGTCGGGATCGAACCCGGGTCCTCGGCACCGTGCGGCAGCAGTGCTAACCACTGTGCCACCGTGCTGCCCATATAGTTAGTTCATGATATTTTAGCTTCTATCTTAGCCCTATGTGAGACCTCATCTGTAAAAAAAACAAAAGTTTTAAAAGTGATTTGCACTTTCCTTTTCCTGGTTTGCGTGTCGTGAGAATGCTTTAATGCAATTGGCTGCTTGGTCAGCTTGACGACATCACCACAGCGCAAGGCTTTGGAATCCCCATTAAAACTATGGTACAGTGGAGAGGATTCGAGATCTTACCACAGCAATCACAAAGCCTCTCAGCATTTGTCCCTGCTTGGCTTCTGACTGCAAAGAGTGGCCCAATATATTGTGAGCACTGTTCACATGCAGTTTAATGTTCCTCAAGAAGAACAATACAGCACAGGAACAGGCCCTCCAAGCCTGCTTGGTTGGGAAATGCAAAGTGCCACCCTGTTCTTTCACAAATGGAGCAGGCAGGTTTTCACTTGAAGCAGCAAGTGCCATTTTAATAACTTTCGACTGCAAACCATTTTCTGCAGCCCCACAAACATACCTGGTCAGATCCGGTCTGATCCACTCAACACCCCAACGCCATCAATCAAGATTATATATTTTTGGCCAATTAACCGATCCGAGTGCATAAACCAAAGTCTAATATGCCAATGTGATCAAACCTAAATATGGTGATGTGCGCACCACTCTACTGCACAGATTTGAAGATCTCCGGTTTAATTCAGCCTGTAAACCGGCCAGTCTCAGTTGAGATGATGGTATGGGTTCAAAAGTTGTCCTCAGTACCCTAATGGAACGTGAGCCGGGGCTCTTGATTCTCTAACGGCTGTGTGAGGACCGGCTCTTGTCGGAGAGAATTTTGGTAACCGTGCTAAAGGAAATGAATCTCAGAAAGAGGTATCCCCTTCGGGCAGGGTGGCAGTGAAAAATAACTTAGTTTGCCTAAATATCTCTGTGGAATCCCTACAGTGCAGAAGGGGGGCTGCACCGTCCCTCCCAAAGAGAACCTATCCCCCTAACCTGCGCACCTTTAGACTGTGGGAGGAAACCGGAGCACCCGGAGGAAACCCACGCAGACACTGGGAGAACGTGCAGACTCCGCACTGTCACTCCAGGTCGGAATCGAGCCCCAGCATTGCGAAGCAGCAGAGCTAACCACTGTGTCGGTCTGCTCTCGATCTCAATCTGTGCAGTGGAGGTTTTAAATTGGGGAACAGAAAGAGAATTGAGATGAATATACATATAAACTATGTGCTTTCAATGGTATTGTTACACACGGATGCCTCTTTGGCCACTTAATTTCTTGTGTTGCGTTGTGCCGCGTGACGATATTACGAGGCAGATTTTCAAAGTCTAGGCCTGTGGCGGCGATGCAGAAAATCTGCTCCTGCATTTGTGTAGAAAATGCTGAATCTCTTCAGAGGTGGCCCCCAATGCCAATTCTTGTGTTATTGTCAAAATGCACAAGCCCTCGTGTCCTGTGGATGCAATAACAAACTCTGGCTACCTTTTTCAGCCCGTCGAAGAGCTGCGATCTGCACTTGTAGAAGCCATCATGAGGAATACGAGCTCTCAAACCACCTCCGCAGGTAAATTCACAGATGAACCAGAGCTTTGTTCAGCTGAGCTCCTTAGAGGTGAAAGAATTGATCTGCGCCCTTCAGAGAAAACTACTTTAGAAATTGTGTGCTTTAAAATTTTTAATTGCTGCAGTGTCACACTACAGAGGCATGTTGGGGGGCCGGATTGCTGACTACTTTTGTGTGGAATACTGCTCTAGCCAGTATTAATTTCTGATATGAGTGCCCGTGATGGAGATGGCTCCTCTGAGGAGGAGGGAGGCTAGAGCCATTGCCACAGCTGGCTCAATGCGAAGGGGAGAGAGATCAGGAAAGCAATCGTGATGGGAGGAGTTATACAGTCGGGGGAACAGTCCGGTGTTTCAGTGGCCACAGATGACCCATTGCCTCCCTGGCGTCAGGGCCCAGGACGCCACTGAGCGCTTACAAAGCATTGAGGGAGGGGACTGCTGGTGAACAAGATCGTGATCCATACTTGTGCCAATAACATCCCAAAAATGTTTGTACATGCAGGTCTTGGAGACCTCCGAAAGAAATAGGAGGATCATGCAGATGGTGGCACAGCGGTTAGCACGGCTGCCTCACAGCGCCAGGGACTCGGGTCCAATTCTGGCCTTGGGTGACTGTGTGGAGTCTGCACGTTCTCCCCGTGTCTGCGTTTCCTCCGGATTCCTCCCACAGTCCAAAGATGTGCAGGTTAGGCAAGGTTACAGGGATAAGGTGGGGGAATGGGCCTACGTAGGGTGCTCTTTTCGAGGGTTGATGCAGACAAGAATGGCACTGTAGAGATTGTATGGCTCATTCTATGGTACATGTAGCTGGAGCTCTGATGCAGGATGGCCGGGGCTTGGGGCCTGCTAGAATTGAACAGCAGTGAAAATGAGGGCAACAATATAGATAACAAAGTTCAGTAATTAATGGTATATATACTTCAAAGCAAGGAGCTGAGGACGCAGGGAGAGAGAGAGATGCTTGGAAGTATGAAATCATAGCCATTACTAAAACATGGCTTAAGGGCGGGATCAATATTACTGCTTACATGGCTTTGAAGCAGGATAGAGTGGGGGATAAAAAGGGACGGAGGCAGCAATATTGGTCAAAGAATATCTCTCAGCTGTGAGGAATGACGAAACGCAAAGCAGATCATCAAACAAAGCAATAGAGGTGAACTGCGCAATGAAAATGTGGCACGCACACTGCTGGGACAAACTCTGAATATGGGAAGGTGGAGTAAATATGTAGTCAAATTGTTGGGAATTACAGAAACACCAAGGCAGTAATAGGAGGGGATTTCAACCACTCCAATAACTGGGATAAAAATCAGAATCAAGGAATAAGGATGTACAATTCTTAACCAGTATTGAGGACAACTGTTTTGAACCAGTAGAAAGACCAGTCCAACAACTGAAGGGGCGGTTTTAGGCAATGAAGTTGGGCAGTGGAAAAGGGGAGCATTTTGGTGATGGTGATCATAATTCAATTTGATTTGGGGCCACTGTGGAAAATATGGTCCATAAGTTTCAAATTGGGATAAACCTAGTTTTACTGAGCTGATGTGATTTGGAAAAAGTGGGTTTGAAACAACTACTTTGACCAAAAATCAGGGTGGGGGCAGGAGGATATATTACAGGGATTCAGAACAAATATATTCCTAGAAAGAATAACGGTGGGACTCTGACATCCACGCGGAGCTAGATTGAAAGAGCCTAACTGGTCGGATAAGGCAAATGGAAACGTGTCTTGACTTTGAAGTATAGTGGCCATTTCTCTGCTGTTGCTGGCTCAAACTTTGCAAATCGCATTCTAACAGCACTGTGGGTGTGCTTACACCAACGGTTCAAGAAAGCGGCTCAGCGCCACCTTCTGATGGGGCAATTAGGGATGGGCATTGAATGCCAATGACAACATCCCTGGAATGACATTTTTTTTTTTAAAGATGGCTACAGAAAGGCGAGGAGTCGGAATCCCAGAAAGTGCTGGATGATTCAAAAGGCAAATTGGGGAAATAAAGAGAGGGGCTGATTGGAGACAGAATAGTCAGTTGAGTTTGGAGGTGGATGACATGGGAGTGGTTCTTGATGAGTACATCCGTTTTCCGAAAGGAGGGTGAAGATGTAGACATTGTAATTATGGAGGGGGTACACATAGTGGGAGGGGAAATATTAAGGCGTTAGCATCATTTGGAAGTTGAGAGGTCACCGGGCTCCAGATGAAATCTACCCCAGAGTGTTGAGCGAGGCAGTGGGAGTAAATGGTAAGAGCTCGAATCATCCTTTCCCAATTCCCTCCGAGAGGATTTGTAACACTGCACCATTGTCGAAAAAGGGATATAGTTTTTACAGGTCACCCTAACCTCCAGAGGTGGAAAACTAAACAAATTGGACAAGTATTCATCGTCATTTGTTCATCAAGGACAGTCCGTAGGGATTTGTACAGCAAGGTCACGTCCCAATGATCAGTTTGTGTTGTCAGGGTAGTTTAGTTAATATTATCTACATGCTTTTGAGCAAGGCTTTTGACGGAGGTCCAACATGATGAGACTGGCTGGTCTCTACACTGAGAAGTATAGAGTCATACATATCTGCAGATCCATGAAGATAGCCAGAGAGGTAGAGAGATAACGTGGTTAAGAAGGCATTGGGGTACTCTTCATTAACCAAGGCACAGAATTTCAACGCAAGGAAGTGATGCTAGAACTGTACAAAACACGAGGCCACAAATCAGCATTGCAGGGAGGGATTTAGTCACATACGAGAGGAGATTGGAGAGATTTCTTTTGTGTGTGGAAAGATTGGATAGGTGGGGGTTGTCTTGGGACAGATGAGGCTGAGGGGAGATTTGGTTGAGAGAGGAGAGAGAGTGGACATGGAGGCCCTATTTCCATTATAGAGGTCAATAACCAGGAACCACACTAATTGATAGAATTGGAGGGACGCTTTTTCAAAGAGTGTCTTTATTCAAAAGGTTTTTCAATTGTAACAAATGGTCAACAAGTGTACGCAATTTTAAAAGTATCTCCCCCCAAACACACTTGTTGGCGACAGCCAGCCCCTGAAAGAAGGTCATCAACGGCTCCACCTTGACTAAAACCCCTCCTCCGATCCCCTTACGGCGTACTTTATCTTTTCCAAAATGCAGGAATTCTGACAAATCCCCCAACCATGCTGAAGCCTGAGGGAGCGCCGATGCTCTTCCATCTGAGCAAGACTCTCCTCCGGGCTATTAGAGAGGCGTAGGCCAAGACATCCGCCTTCTCGCTCTCCTGCAGCCCCGGCACGTCCGACACTCCGAAGATCACCACCATTGGACACGACTTCACTCTAACTCCCCAAATCTCCAACGTTGTTTTGAAGTAAACCGAGAACTTAACCAACTTAGGGCAGGACAAAATCATGTGAGTGGTTCGCTGGTCCCCTCGAGCAACACTCACATCTGTCTTCTACAACTGGGAAGTATCCATCCTTACTGATATCCTCCCTAACCCTATCTCATCAACAGACAGCACCCAATCCATACGTGAAGGTGTTGGTAACTGAGGAAACAAACAGAATTCCTTTCGTCCAAGTTCCATACCTGCAAATACCTAAAAACCTTCCCTCCTGGGAGTTGGAACTTCTTCACCAACTCCTCCAGTCCCGCAAACCGACCCTCCACGAAGAAGTCCCTAAACGTCTTGGACCCCCTCCCTTTTCCAGATCCAAACATCAAATCCATCCCAACCGGTATGAACCTATTTTTCCCACAGGTGGCGCCAGTTGCGAAATAAACCCTAATTTAAAGTGCTGTCTGAATTGATTCCATATTCTCAGAGAGAGTATTACCATTGGGCTTGAGGCGAATCTGGCCAGAGAGAACGAAAGAGGAGCAGTAACAAGTGCCCTCAAACTCTAACTTATACAAGAAGCCTCCTCCATCCAAGCCTGGCTCCTTAACCCACCCCCGCACTTTCTCAATGTTTGCCACTGTAATACTACATCAAATTAGGTAATGTCAAACCGCCTCCCCCCCCCCGACTGTCTAACCCTCTGCAAGAAAGCCTTTTGAATCCAAGGAATCTTACCCGCCCAAACAAAAGTCAAAATTAACGTGTTGACCCTACTAAAACAAGATTTTTGGAGAAAAAGGCTGGGAGACATTGAAACACAAAGAAGAATGTTTATCTTCACCATCTGAACTCTTCCCACCAAAGACAACCGAGGGTATTGCACCTCTTCCAGACCGCCTTCACCACCTCTACCAGCCTGGCCAGGTTCAACTTATCCAGCGAAGGCCAGTCATGAGCCGCCCGCATTCTCAGGTACCTAACACTAGTCCTGGCCAGACGAAAACGGTAGCTTCTCCAGATCATCTCCCTACCACGGAGGGTTCACCAGGAAAACCTCACTCTTGACAATGTTCAATCTATATCCTGAGATATCTTTCCCACGTTAGAAAGAGGATCCGCGATATACAGCAATAAATGGTCTGCATGCAGGGACACCCTATGCTCCCTCTCTATACCCTTCCACCCGGCTGACGACCCAAGTGCAATGGGAACAGCTCAATTGTCAAAGCAAACAGTAGAGGGAAAAGTGGACATCCCTGCCCTTATACCCCTATATAACCGAAAGTACCCTGAACTTGGTACGAACTCTCGCAGTGGGGCCCTGTTCAAAAGCTTAACACACAAAATGAATTTATGCCCACATCTAAACTGCCCCAACCTCAAAAAGGTACAAAGAACAAAGAAATGTACAGCACAGGAACAGGCCCTTCGGCCCTCCAAGCCCGTGCCGACCATGCTGCCCAACTAAACTACAATCTTCTACACTTCCTGGGTCTGTATCCCTCTATTCCCATCCTAGTCATGTATTTGTCAAGATGCCCCAGAAATGTCACTATCGTCCCTGCTTCCACTACCTCCTCCGGTAGCGAGTTCCAGGCACCCACTACCCTCTGCGTGAAAAAATTGCCTCGTACATCTACTCTAAACCTTGCCCCTCTCACCTTAAACCTATGCCCCCTAGTAATTGACCCCTCTACCCCGGGGAAAAGCCTCTGACTATCCACTCTGTCTATGCCCCTCATAATTTTGTAGACCTCTATCAGGTCTCCCCTCAACCTCCTTCGTTCCAGTGAGAACAAACCGAGTTTATTCAACCGCTCCTCATAGCTAATGCCCTCCATACCAGGCAACATTCTGGTAAATCTCTTCTGCACCCTCTCTGAAGCCTCCACATCCTTCTGGTAGTGTGGCGACCAGAATTGAACACTATACTCCAAGTGTGGCCTAACTAAGGTTCTATACAGCTGCAACATGACTTGCCAATTCTTATACTCAATGCCCCGGCCAATGAAGGCAAGCATGCCGTATGCCTTATTGACTACCTTCTCCACCTGTGTTGCCCCTTTCAGTGACCTGTGGACCTGTACTCCTAGATCTTTTTGACTTTCAATACTCTTGAGGGTTCTACCATTCACTGTATATTCCCTACCTGCATTAGACCTTCCAAAATGCATTACCTCACATTTGTCCGGATTAAACTCCATCTGCCATCTCTCCGCCCAAGTCTCCAAACGATCTAAATCCTGCTGTATCCTCTGACAGTCCTCATTGCAATCCGCAATTCCACCAACCTTTGTGTCATCTGCAAACTTACTAATCAGACCAGTTACATTTTCTTCCAAATCGTTTATATATACTACAAACAGCAAAGGTCCCAGCACTGATCCCTGTGGAACACCACTGGTCACAGCCCTCCAATTAGAAAAGCATCCTTCCATTGCTACTCTCTGCCTTCTATGACCTAGCCAGTTCTGTATCCACCTTGCCAGCTCACCCCTGATCCCGTGTGACTTCACCTTTTGTACTAGTCTACCATGAGGGACCTTGTCAAAGGCCTTACTCTAGTCCATATAGACAACATCCACTGCCCTACCTGTACCTCCACTCCACCCGGCCGAATGCTTTTTCCGTGTCCATGGCGATGATTATCCCTGGATCGACCCCTGCCAAACGCAACAGCACCACACTCTGAAGTTTCCTAATGTTGGCTGTCCTTAACAAAACCCATCTGATCCTCCGAAACTACCCCCAGCAAGCACCCCTCCAAACAGGTTGCAGCACCTTAGCCAAGTCGCAACTGTTTCTAAAATTCCACAGGGGATCTGTCCGGGTCCAGTGCTTTCCCCGACTGCATTGAACCAATACACACAATTTCCTCAGCCCAAGTGGCACCTCCAGCTCCTGCCTCCTTTCCCTTTCCACATACAAAATACTGCAGGATATCTCAAATACAACCAAAACGCTGGAAATATTCAATTGTTTTTAATTTGTTCATGAGAAGCCAGTGTTTATTGTCCATCCCTAAATACCTGTCCGATGTTTCAGAGCCACAACCTTGGCTGGAACTGCAGCCTGACTATCTGAGTTAGTTGGCTGTGTGGCAGGGGAATTCCGAAGGGAAAGCACCTCCATTCGGGAGCTCGGCTCCGGTTCCTGATTGCTGCCTGTGTCCTTTGTTGAAAAGTGCATGTGTTGGGGTGAGGACTGCTTCAGGCTGGCTTTGCACACCTTCCTCGTGTGAAATAGCATGACCCTTATCGTGTCGTTGAAGTATGAATAATGGGCGTTAGTCCAACCGTTCTGGGAGGGAAGCTGACATTGCTTGTGAACTGATAAATGTGGACACTCCAGACAAAATACTACTGTTTCCCAAAGAGAATCATCACTTTTTTGGGGGTCAGCCATGTGTCTCCTGTTGTTGGAGTTGAATGTTTGACGGATACTGTACCTATGTGGAGGTTACAGTGAGGAAACTGCAAGTGGAATTCAGTGTCTTGCCCTGGACGTCGAACTCTGAGAAGCGGCACTGAAGCGGATTTAGAGAAGCATATTTTCTTCTATGTAAAGCTGTAAGGAAGGATCTGACGAAATTGAGCTATGCAGACGGTGTACAATATAATATTTACTGGCAGGGGGAAAGAGTCCTGCAGAAAAAGTTTCTTCCTCATGCCGCCTTTGCTTTTTGGAAAATCTGCTTCTTGCTCCTTCTGTCGACACTCCAGATCCTGCCCTATCTTGAACAGCTCTATCAAATCACTTCCCAGCTTTTTCTTTAAGGAGAACAATCCCAGCTTCTCCAATCAATCCATGTAACTGAAGTACTGCTGCCTCAGGGTCCCAGGTTCGATTCCCCGCTGGTCACTGTCTGTGTGGAGTCTGCACGTTCTCCCCGTGTCTACGTGGGTTTCCTCCGGGTGCTCCGGTTTCCTCCCACAGTCCAAAGCTGTGCAGATGAGGTGGATTGGCCATGCCAAATTGCCCTGGGATGGGGCGGGGGAATAGGTCTAGATTAGGGGGCTCTTTCGAAGGGTTGTTGCAGACCTGATGGGCCGAATGGCCTCCTTCTGCACTGTGGGGATTCTATAGTTCACCTGAATCTTTTCTGCACCCTCCCCGATGCCTTCACAACCTTTCCAGGGTGTGGTGCCCGGAATTGGACAAAATACTTACCATAGTTTCCTTTTGAAATCTATGATGAAGTATGAAGCTCAGTAATCCATTTGTTTTATTAACCGCTTTTTCAACCCAGCCTTCCCACTGTCGACCTTTAACACACATATCCATGCGCCCTCTTTCAAATTGTACCCTTCAGTTTACACTGCTCGCCTCACCCTTGCTGCCAAATTTTGATTGGCTTTTCCTCAACTTGAACCCCTCTTGTTCTCTGATAGAAACTGAAGATAACGAGACTGAAGATTGTGGCGAATTAGTCATTGCCACACCACATTCAACAGCAATGAAAACAGATGGGCATGATTCATCTGTCATCAAATACAGAGTTACCGCAACATCTCAAGTGCTCAGGTAAGGGATTGAATCCGTTTTGCTTTTAAATTGAGTGGGGGTGTCAAACAATAATTACATTTAAATCTGCTGGAGTTCCTCGCAAGAGGGTGACGCACAAAGATTCCTTTAATTGATGGAGGTTTCATCGTCTATTCTCTGATCGGAACAACCACCCATTATCCTGGCTTTTTAGAAGGCCAGGCAACAAGAGTCTAGACTGTGTCCTGCTGATGAGTTGGGAATCTCTAACTCTCCAGGGAATGAGACATGGATTGAGGAAGCGAGAGTGGACAGTATTGTGGATTGCTGGGTGGGAAGGCCTTGGGTGTACAGCTGCTGTGTTTTTCTGCCTATGACATTGAGTAAACCAAAGGATTTAATGCATGACAATCAGACTACTGTATCCAGCTGACACACTGCCTTCTGAAATGTACATGTTTCCTTCATGACAGTATTCAGGTTTTTGTTGTAATTCTGGACAGAGCTCCCATTTCCGCCGCAGCTCCTTGACATTGTGA
The DNA here is from genome assembly GCF_047496885.1 of Scyliorhinus torazame. Classification (NCBI taxonomy): domain Eukaryota; kingdom Metazoa; phylum Chordata; class Chondrichthyes; order Carcharhiniformes; family Scyliorhinidae; genus Scyliorhinus; species Scyliorhinus torazame. Next base: position 28,859,278 of record NC_092726.1, read on the forward strand.
TGGCGCCACACGGCCAACAGCTAACCTGCAAAGCATGATGGGAAAAGTAGCCAATCTTACACCGCAATTGTTTCTGCAAGCAAGTGTGATAAGATGTACTCAACATGAAATCACTGCAGTTGATAAGAATACTAGGAGCGAGCAAGGCCAACAGATATGCTCTGTTTTTTGCAAGCCAGGTGGGGAATTACCTTATATGAGTCCCACCCAGGGACAAGGGCACCAATTGTTGCCCTCCAACTGACGTGGCGGACACAGAAACTCTTGCACAAGGTGTTTCCTCACCTGAATCCGTATTACTGTTTAAAACACTTGATAAACGTTGAACTGCTCTTTATTCTACTAGTCGAAGTACTGATTACGTGTTACAATGAACCACAAGACTCACGGCTTGGATTCCGACATTTCCCGTTGCAAGGTGAGGTTGCCAATCTCCCTGAAGTTGGACTGGTCTTCTGTCGTGGTCCTGGGGCCGTCTTCCTACTCTGCATGGTCCCACGGGTGTCTCTGCTGAGGTTGCTAACTTCTCCATTTGTAACCCGTCTCTTACAGAATGAAGAATGTTCTTTCGCCACGTACACTGCTGACCTGTTTCCCGTTTTCCTCCACATCTGCTGGCCTTGCTCTTTCTATCTTTATTTTAGCATTCTTAGCAACTGCAGTGATTTCATGTTGAGTACATCTTATCACCTTTGCAGAAGCAATGGGGTTGTGTAAGGTTGGCTACTTATCCCATCATGCTTTGTAGAAGGTTACCAGTTGGCCATATGGTGACGAGGTTTATATTGAAGAATGCACTGGAAATTCTCAAATCAGCAGCTATCAAAGAAACATTTCAGATGCTGATTGGCCAGTGTATTTGCGGCATTTGCTGCTGTCTCGACCCTTGCATTTAATTCTCTCCAACGTTCAGTCTGCTGCCTCCCTCCTCCAGAACATCCACTCAACTCCATCAGCTCTTCCACTGCTGGAACTCTCATCCGTGCCTTTGGTACTTCCCGACCTGTCTATTTCAGTGCGAACTGTCTATTTCAGTGCGACCTGTCTATTTCAGCGCGACCTGGCTATTTCAGCGCGACCTGGCTATTTCAGCGCGACCTGGCTATTTCAGCGCCACCTGTCTATTTCAGCGCCACCTGTCTATTTCAGCGCCACCTGTTCTATTTCAGCGCCACCTGTTCTATTTCAGCGCCACCTGTTCTATTTCAGCGCCACCTGTTCTATTTCAGCGCCACCTGTTCTATTTCAGCGCCACCTGTTCTATTTCAGCGCCACCTGTTCTATTTCAGCGCCACCTGTTCTATTTCAGCGCCACCTGTTCTATTTCAGCGCCACCTGTTCTATTTCAGCGCCACCTGTTCTATTTCAGCGCCACCTGTGCTATTTCAGCATGACCCGGCTATTTCAGCGCCACCCGGCTATTTCAGCGCCACCTGTTCTATGTCAGCGCCACCTGTTCTATGTCAGCGCCACCTGTGCTATTTCAGCGCCACCTGTCTATTTCAGCGCGACCTGTCTATTTCAGCGCGACCTGTCTATTTCAGCGCGACCTGTCTATTTCAGTACTCTCCTCCGTAAACGTAAGCTTATTAAACTCCACCTCCCCATTCCACCACTACAGATGATGCCCTCTACTGATGGGAGCAAGGCAGTGCGTTGCACTGTTTTCACCCTTCTCTGTTTTGCGTGCGTGCCATCCACCTAGAAGCCTGTTTGAGCTTGCACAATTCCTCTATCGGTCCAAGTGGTTGAGGGCTACGTCAAAGTGATGGGGATCTTAATTGTGATGCCTGTTGGGCTCCAGTCAGTTCAATGTCGTGACTGCCCTATAAGCCCAACAGTAGAAATCATTGAATTTTGTTTGAGAGAGTGAGATGTGTGCTGCCCTTTCTAATTTTCTCCCTTGCTGATATACGTTTATCAACAGACTCCTAACATCGTTGGGCCGGAGACTTTTTTAAAAATAAATTTAGAGTTTCCAATTCATTTTTTCCAATTAAGGGGCAATTTAGCGTGTTCAATCCACCTACCCTGCACATCTTTGGGTTGTGTGGGTGAGACCCACGCAGACACGGGGAGAATGTACAAACTCCACACGGACAGTGACCCGGAGCCGGGATCGAACCCGGGACCTCGGCGCCATGAGGCAGCAGTGCTAACCCACTGCGCCACCATTGGCCGGAGACTTGATTGGTCGTACGCATGGCGCGCTCCATATGCCAATTGGATAATCTATCATTGGAGCAGGAAAATATGTTTGGTGGATACGGAGTTGAGTTTCCACGCCCGTCATTCACATTTGCTCACTTTCAAGGAGACATGTTCGTAATCAGGATGGGACCGTTGGCTTTTTTTTATTCCCCCGCCCCTGCAACCATTGAGAGCTGAGGTTCCCCCGCCCCTGCAACCATTGAGAGCTGAGGTTCCCCCGCCCCTGCAACCATTGAGAGCTGAGGCTAACGGCTGTTCTAACAAATATTCTTGGAGCACAGACCAAGCACTCGAGTGCAAGTGTGCAGTTTTGTGTTTCACTAGCTGTTTGTCAGCTTTTGCCTTGATGTACATTTGTGATTGTATGGTGTCTCATGTTACTGACTGACCTTAATAGGAAGTTCTGTGTAAAGTATTGGCCATACTTCAAACTGATCGGACATGGCCCTTCAGGCAATTTTGATGCTGGTGTAGCCTTGACTTGTTGGTCGAATCTTTCCTGCGCCAGAGCAACGTGTGTTCACACACCATTCCAGACACTTCAGCATACAATCTATTACTGCCCTGTTTCAGCTCATCTGGCCCCTCGATTCAACAAAATGGTCTTTCACAATGAGCAGCCGGGGCTTTTTCCTGGTGTCAGAAGCAGAACATAAACAGGAGGAGGCCGTTTGGGCCATGGGAGCCTAATCCACAATTCAACAGGATCATGCCTGACCTGACTGTGGCTTTAACTCCACTTTGCTGCCTTTCCGCCGTAATCCTCGACTTCCTTGTCAATCAAAAACCTGTCTAACTGGGCCGCAATGACCCACCGCCTCCACTGCATGTTAGGGCTGACTAACTACCCTCTGAGAGAAGAAATTCCTCCTCACCTCCATCTTCAATGGAAGAATCCTTCAACTGTACCCCCTACTTCCAGATTGTCCCCACAAAGCGAATCTTGGCATCCACCCTGCCAAACCCCTTCAGAATCTGATATATTTCAATAAGATCGCCTCTCATTCGTCCAAATTCCAATCAATGTAGGCCCAACCAGCTCAATGTCTCATAAAGTAACCCCTTCACCTCAGGAATCAGCCTAGTAACTTCTCTGAACTGCTTCCAATGTAAATGTGTCCTCCCAGGAGTAAAGAGACCAAAACTGTACACCAGTGGTGAGCAGCCCGTGGGGGGGGGGATGTGCAGCCCAGGAGACATTTTGTTGACCGTTGCCCAAGTCCAGGTTCCACATTCCGCTGATCTCCGTCACCGTAGATTTTTTTCTTCCCATATGGCAAGTGAGGTGTGTGCTGATTGCTCACAACATTGACCGTGAGCTGTGCACTCCCTCTGCGTCCAATATGGAAATCTTGTTTTACCATTTGAAGTTGATAGTTCTATTGATATAGAAATAATTACGCTTTTTCTCTACAACTAGTTATGAAATATTTGGCGGGTATTAAATGTATTCTCTTAAGAGGTCACAAACAAGCCCAATTTCCATCTTGTAGCTCGCGGAGATGATGAAAGCCCACTGACTAATCTTAAGTTTCCTATCACTGCCGTACACTATTCCAGATGAGGTCTTGCCAATACCCTGTGCAGCTACAGCAAGACTTCCCTACTTTTATACTCTCTATCCCCCGTTGCAGTATTGAACCTGGCCAATATTTATCCCTCAACCAGCATGGCTAACAAAGATGATCCAATCATTTGCTTGTTGAATCTTGCTGTGCACATAATCCTGAGGTTGTGAAAGCCCCACGTTCTTGTATTCCTCCTCTGGATTGGGTGGAGTGCTTTCTATCAAGCTCCATTCTGAATGGATGACCTGTTGAGAGGTGTCTCTCGCTCCTGATCTACATGGATTCTTGGCTTTCCTGCCGCCCCGGATTTGAGAGGTTAAAATGGTGGACGTTTTCAAACTAATATCTTTCTTCACAGAGGCAAGGAAACTGTGGACAGAATGCGGTCGGTTGGGAAACGAGATGTGAAGTTCCTCACTCCGGTCCGCCGCTCCGTTCGCATTGAGCAGGTGTCTGCTTCGCACCCGGAGATCCTGAGGGAGCATGACTGCTGTGTGACCTCGCTGAATGAACTTCTAGCTGTGGAGGAAGCTGCAACTTTTGTGTACAGAGAAAACCGGGCTCTGCTGAGGGAATGAAAGTGGCTCTCGAAAGCACTTGTGTACCTATTTCAGGCATTGCCTGTGTTCTTTTGTAAATAGCCTTGTTATAATGAATGAAATGTATTACCAGTGTACATAAACCATTTTAGTCGCTTATAATGTTAAAAATGATCTAAATCTCTGGGCATAAACATGTCTCCTTGGGGAGGTCATATTCTGTTTTTCACCATCATTCCAGTAATGTTGGAAGGACTTTTATTTATTGTTGCAGCCTGCGCTTCCTCCCACCACTTGTACTCACATTTCCACAGTTCCAACAGCCGAATCCCTCCCTCCCAATGGAGTAAAGGAGCGCATTGGTCAATGGACACGGACTAAACCGCCTGGGCGAGTTGATTCAGGCAAACACACAGTTTGTGCAGGCATGCATATGCATTGTCTGGTTTTACTGATACAAGCAGTCAGACAACATAGAGGAAAGGCAGTGAAAGTCAAGAAAGGTGGCAAACGTGCAGATTTAGGTGCTATCAGTAAACTACAGGGGAGACGGGGCACAGTGATTAGCATTGCTGCCTCACAGCAGCCGGGGCCACGTTCTCCCGGTGTCTGCTTAGGTTTCTGCCGGGTGCTTCGCTCTCCTCTCACAGTCCAGAGATGAGCAGGTTAGGTGGATTGGCCATGATCAATTGTCTCGTAGTGTCCATAAGAGCAGGAGTAGGAAATCTGGCCCCTCGAGCCTGCTCCACCATTCAATGAGATCATGGCTGATCTTTTGTGGACTCTGCTCCACTTTCCGGCCCGAACACCATAACCCTTAATCCCTTTATTCTTCAAAAAACTATCTTTATCTTAAAAACATTGAATGAAGGAGCCTCAACTGCTTCACTAGGCAAGGAATTCCATAGATTCACAACCCTTTTGGTGAAGAAGTTCCTCCTAAACTCAGTCCTAAATCTACTTCCCCTTATTTTGAGGCTATGCCCCCTAGTTCTGCTTTCACCCGCCAGTGGAAACAATCTGCCCGCATCTATCCTATCTATTCCCTTCATAATCTTCTCTGTTTCTATAAGATCACCCCTCATCCTTCTAAATTCCAACGAGTACAGTCCCAGTCTACTCAACCTCTCCTCGTAATCCAACCCCTTCAGCTCTGGTATTAACCTCGTGAATCTCCTCTGCACACCCTCCAGTGCCAGTACGTCCTTTCTCAAGTAAGGAGACCAAAACTGAACACCATACTCCAGGTGTGGCCTCACTAACACCTTATACAACTGCAGCATAACCTCCCTAGTCTTAAACTCCATCCCTCTAGCAATGAAGGACAAAACTCCATTTGCCTTCTTAACCACCTGTTGCACCTGTAAATCAACTTTTTGCGACTCATGCACTAGCACACCCAGGTCTCTCTGCACAGCAGCATGTTTTAATATTTTATCATTTAAATAATCCCTTTTGCTGTTATTCCTACCAAAACGGATAACCTCACATTTGTCAACATTGTATTCTATCTGCCAGACCCTTGCCCATTCACTTAGCCTATCCAAATCCCTCTGCAGACTTCCGGTATCCTCTGCACTTTTTGCTTTACCACTTATCTTAGTGTCGTCTGCAAACTTGGACACATTGCCCTTGGTCCCCAATTCCAAATCATCTCTGTAAATTGTGGGCCCAACACTGATCCCTGAGGGACACCACTAGCTACTGATTGCCAACCAGAGAAACACCCATTAATCCCCACTAACAGAACTATACAGGGGTTGGGTGGGGATAGGGTGGGGGGGGGGGGGGGAGTGAGCCGAGGTAGGGTGCTTTTTCACAGGGTCGGTGCAGACCCGCTGGGCCAAATGGCACGATAGGAACTCTATGGTTCTAAGACAAGAGAACTGGCACCACAAATTCAGGTGTTCAGGAGCAAGAATGGAAGGTCTTTGCTAAAGATGATCTAGTTGGCTCCAGTCTGGGAAGTGTGAGCACAGTCTCACTGGGATAGAGGAAGAGGAAGGTGTGAGCTTGTCACAAAGCACATTGAGTGTGAGGAGCTTCAGTTCGTGGTGGGGGGGGGGGGGGGGGGGGGGGGTGTAGTTTTGTTTTGGTATGAGGAGACCGAGAATAAATAGTCCTGCCTTTGTGTAATAATTATTGAAGGCTATTTATTAAAATAATGACAAATACACACCGGACCAATCTACTCGCACAATTAAGATGTATGAATTGTTTAACAGTTTCTACAGAACATCCTCCTTGTTACACAATATATCTACAATACTGAATACTGTAAGACTTCCCCTGTTCCCCAAACAGCATCCAAATTGAATAACCAACTATAGGTACCACAATACAGGGATGATACTCAAATCTGGGAACAGTCTCTTTCCTGGTCCAGCAAAGATATTTTAAAACTGCTGTTATGAAGATTTTCTGCACAGCCTTGACTAAGACTTAGAAGCTTGTTTGCTGTAAACTTAGCCTCGAGTGGTGACTGGAAACTGGCCTGTCCACTTTCTGAGACTGCCTCTGGTTTTTCCTAGTCTCGGCAATTAAACCTTTGTTGTTCTATGATTATGCCTTCTGTGTATTCAGCTTTATGGATGGTACCTAACTTCCTTGAATGTACATTAACATTAACTTCCTTGAATACAAATGTGAGGTAATACATTTTGGTAGGTCTAGCATAGAGGGGAAATATATCATAAATGGGAAAACTCTACGAATATAGAAAGTCAGAGATCTGGGCATGCAGAAGGTGGCAACACAAGTGGACAAGGTAGTCAAGAAAGCACACGGAATGCTTGTCTTCATTGGACGGGGCATCGAGTATAAAAGCTGGTTGTGTAGAATCTTAGTACGGCTGCACTTGAGTGAGGTGGGGACCTCGGAGTGGAGTAGGGACAGGTTAAAGATGTCCGGAAACACCTCTGCCAGCTGGTACCACCCTTTGCCAAAACCCTCAGCACTTCCTTGTGCCGTATCCCTCTATAACCATCCTATCCATGTATTTGTCAAGATGCCTTTTGAACGCCGTAATTGTATCTGCTTCCACAACCTCCCCTGGCAACGCGTTCCAGGCATTAACCACAGTCTGCGTAAAAAACCTGCCTCACACATCTCTAAACTTTGCCCCACAGACCTTAAACCTATGCCCTCCGGTGTCTGACCCCTCCACCCTGGGAAAGAGTGCCTGCCCATCCACTCTATCCGTGCCCCTCATAATCTTGTAGACCTCTCAGATCGCCCCTCAACCTCCGTCTTTCTAATGAAAACAGTCCGAGTCTATTCAGCCTCTCCGCATTGCTAACACCCTCCAGACCAGGCAACATCCTGGTAAACCTCCTCTGCACCCTCTCCAAAGCCTCCACATCCTTCTGGTAGTGTGCAGACCAGAATTGTGCGCAATATTCTCAAGTGCGGCCCTACCAAGGTTCTATACAACAGACCTGACTTAATCATGGAATTGTGTGAAAGTTGGCCAATAGCTTTTAGAGGATGGGGATGGGGCAGTAGTTTGGAGACGAGGATGAGTTTTCAAGGAAGATAATGATGGTGACTCCATCCCAATACCTCCAGTGACCCAACAATCATCCTACATAAGGGTGTGAGTTGGCAGACGTGTTGGGTTGCTATAATTTCTTTGCTGTCCCTGAATCAGTTTAACTAGCAGCGCTCACAGCCCACAAAAATGGCCGATTGTACTTGGGGTTGTCCATGTCGGGAATCATGGAGTCGATGCCTATTGGAGGGCAATCAACCAAAAAGGGAATGAAGCAGACTGGAATATTACTGAAATTATGGTAAATGTTAATGCCCAATTTATTCAGTCCATCATCCGTAGCCACTCTTACTAACCTTTGGGAAGTGACTAATGTTGTCCTTCGTGATCTCAATCTTTCACGCAAATACTCCATCCATGATCTAATATGAATGATGTGCATCGCCAGAGCAGTGGCACCACGGCTGGCTCTGATGTTCAGCAGGGAGGGTCAAAGCGCAGAAGAGCAATAGTCATTGGGGACTCTAGATGGGGCACAGATAGGTGCTTCTGTGGATGTGTACGAGACTTCAGGATGATATGTTGCCTCCCTGGTGCCAGGGTCCAGGATGTCTCAGAACGGGTAGAGGGCAAACAGGCAGAGTACATATTGGTACAAACGACATAGACAGGAAAGGGGATGAGGTCCTGCAGCAGGAGTTCAGGGAGCTAGGCAGAAAGTTAAAAGACAGGACCTCTGGGGTTGTAATCTCGGGATTACGCCCTGTGCCATGTGCCAGTGAGGGTAGAAAGATAAAGCAGCGAAACATGTGGCTAAACAGCTGGTGTAGGAGGGAGGGTTTCAGTTATCTGGACCACTGGGAGCACTTCTGGGGCAGGTGTGACCTGTACAGACCGGACGATTTGCACCTGAACCAGAGGGGCACCAATATCCTGGGAGGGAAATTTGCTACGGCTCTTCCCGGCGGTTTAAACTAATTCGTCAGGGGGCTGGGAAAACGAGCTGTGTTCCAGTAGCCAGTGTCGAGAGTAGTGAGGTACTGAGGAGGATATCAAGGTGCAGGAGTGTACCGGCAGACAGAAAGGTGGGTTTAAGTGTGTCAACTTCAATGCAAGGAGCATCTGGAATAAGGTAGGTGAACTTGGCGAGGGATTGGAACTTGGGACTACGATGTTGTGGCCATTACGGAGACTTGGTTACAACAGGGACAGGAATGGTTGTTGGAAGTTCCGGGGTATAGATGTTTCAGTAAGAGTAGGGAAGGTGGTAAAAGAGGTGGAGTAGCATTGTTAATCGAGGATAGTTTAACGGCTGCAGAAAGGCAGTTCAAAGGGGATCTGCCTACTGAGGTAATATGGGCCGAAGTTAGAAATAGGAAAGGAGCGGTCACGTTGTTAGGAGTTTTCTATAAGCCCCCAAATAGTAATAGAGATGTGGAGGAAGAAATTGCAAAATAGATTATGGATAGGTGTGGAGGTCTCAGGGTAGTTGTCATGGGTGACTTTTACTTTCCAAATATTGATTGGAACCTCTTTAGATCGAATAGTTCGGATGGGGCAGTTTTTGCACAGTGTGTGCAGGAGGATTTCCTGATACATTATGGGGATAGGCCGACAAGAGGGGGGGGGGGGCACATTGGATTTGGTACTGGGTAATGAACTGGGCCAAGTGTTAGATGTGTTTGTGTGAGAGCACTTTGGAGATAGTACTACAATTCGGTGTCTTTCACTATTGCAATGGAGAGGGATAGAGCCATACGGCCGGGCAAGGTTTATAATTGGGGAAGGGGTAATTATGATGCGATTAGGCAAGAATTAGGGAGCATAAGATGGGAACAGAAACTGTCAAGGAAAGGCACAAATGAAAAGTGGAGCTTGTTCAAGGAACAAATACTGCGTGTCCTTGATAGGCATGTCCCTGTCAGGCAGGGAGGAAATGGCCGTGTGAGGGAACCATGGTTCACAAAAGAGGTTGAATGTCTTGTCAAGAGGAAAAAGGAAGAGTATGTAAGGATGAGAAAACAAGGTTCAGTAGAGTCGCTTGAGGGTTACAAGGTAGCAAGGAATGAGCTGAAAAAAGGGCTTAGGAGGGGGCATGAGAAGTCCTTGGCGGGCCGGATCAAGGAAAACCCCAAAACTTTTTACTCTTATGTGAGAAATAAAAGAATGACTTGGGTGAGGGTAGGGCCGGTCAAGGAATACTTTTCTTCAGTGTTCACAAAGGAGTGGGGCCATGTTTTTGAGGATGAGAGTGTGATTCAGGCGGGTAGGCTGGAGGAAGTAGATGTTCTGAGGAAGGATGTATTAGCAATTTTGAAAAGCCTCAGGGTCGACAAATCCCCTGGGCCAGATGGGATACACCCAAGGATTTTTTGGGAGGCAAGGGATGAGATTGCAGAGCCTTTGGGTCCTCGCTGTCCACGGGGATAGTGCCAGAGGACTGGAGAGTGGCGAATGTTGTTCCTCTGTTCAAGAAAGGGAATAGGAATGACCCTGGTAATTATAGGCCAGTTAGTCTTACTTCGGTGGTCAGGAAGATAATGGAAAAGGTCATGAAGGATAGGATTTATGACCATTTGGAAAGATGCAGCTTAATCCGGGATAGTCAACACGGATTCGTGAAGGGTAGGTCTTGCCTCACAAATTTGATTGAATTCTTTGAGGAGGTAACTACGTGTGTAGATGAAGGTAAAGCAGTTGATGTCGTATACATGGATTTTAGTAAGGCGTTTGATAAGGTCCCCATGGTCGGCTCATGAAGAAAGTAAGGAGGTGTGGGATAGAGGGAAATTTGGCCAATTGGATACGTAACTGGCTATCACATAGAAGGCAGAGGGTGGTGGTGGATGGAAAATTTTCAGACTGGAGACCAGTTACCAGCGGTGTACCACAGGGATCAGTGCTGGGTCCTCTGCTATTTGTGATTTTTATCAATGACTTGGAGAAGGGGGCTGAAGGGTGGGTCAGTAAATTTGCTGATGACACCAAGATTGGTGGATGAGGTGGAGGGCTGTTGTAGGCCGCAAAGAGACATTGATAGGATGCGGAGCTGGGCCGACAAATGGCAGATGGGGTTTAACCCTGATAAGTGCGTGGTGATTCATTTTGGTAGAATTTTTTTTAATGCTGATTACAGGGTCAACGGCAGAGTTCTGAGGAATGTGGAGGATCAGAGAGATCTTGGGGTTCATGTCCACAGATCTCTGAAGGTTGCCACTCAAGTGGATAGAGCCGTGAAGAAAGCTTATAGTGTGTTAGCGTTAATTAACAAGGAGTTTAAGAGCCGTGGGGTTATGCTGCAACTATACATGACCCTGGTGAGACCACATTTGGAGTATTGTGTGCAGTTCTGGTCACCTCATTATAGGAAGGATGTGGAAGTATTGGAAAGAGTGCAAAGGAGATTTACCAGGATGCTACCTGGTTTGCTGGATAGGTCTTATGAGGAAAGGTTGAGGGAGCTAGGGCTTTTCTCTATGGAGCGGAGGAGGATGAGAGGCGACTTAATAGAAGTTTATAAGATAATGAGGGGGATAGACAGAGTGGACGTTCAGAGACTATTTCCTCGGGTGGATGTAGCTGTTACAAGGGGGCATAACTATAAGATTCAGGGTGGGAGATATAGGAAGGATGTCCGAGGTAGGTTCTTTACGCAGAGAGTGGTTAGGGTGTGGAATGGACTGCCTGCTGTGATAGTGGAGTCGGACACTTTAGGAACTTTCAAGCGGTTATTGGATAGGCACATGGAGCACACCAGAATGACAGGGAGTGGGATAGCCTGATCTTGGTTTCGGACAATGCTCGGCACAACATCGAGGGCCGAAGGGCCTGTTCTGTGCTGTACTGTTCTCTGTTCTATGTATAAGAAGGACGGGTTGCATCTAAACTGGAGAGGCATAAATATCACACGGGAGGGTTTAAACTAGTATGGCAGGGGGGTGGGCACGGGAGCAATAGGTCAGAAGGTGAGAGCATTGAGGGAGAACTAGGGAATAGGGACAGTGGGGCTCTGAGGCAGAGCAGACAGGGAGAAGTTGCTGAACACAGCGGGTCTGGTGGCCTGAAGTGCATATGTTTTAATGCAAGAAGTATAACAGGTAAGGCAGATGAACTTAGAGCTTGGATTAGTACTTGAAACTATGATGTTGTTGCCATTACAGAGACCTGGTTGAAGGAAGGACAGAATTGGCAGCTAAACATTCCAGGATTTTGATGTTTCAGGCGGGATAAGGGGGATGTAAAAGGGGGATGTAAAAGGGGTGGCGGAGTTGCGCTACTGGTTAGGGAGAATATCACGGCTGTACTGCGGGAGGACACCTCAGAGGGCAGTGAGGCTATATGGGTAGAGATCAGGAATAAGAAGGGTGCAGTCACAATGTTGGGGGTTTACTACAGGCCTCCCAACAGCCAGTGGGAGATAGAGAAGCAGATAGGTAGACAGATTTTGGAAAGGAGTAAAAGCAACAGGGTTGTTGTGATGGGAGACTTCAACTTCCCCAATATTGACTGGGACTCACTTCGTGCTAGGGGCTTGGATGGGGCAGAGTTTGTAAGGAGCATCCAGGAGAGCTTCTTTAAACACTATGTAGATAGTCCAACGAGGGAAGGGGATGTACTGGACCTAGTATTGGGGAATGAGCCCGGCAAGGTGGTAGAAGTTTCAGTCGCGGAGCACTTCGAGAACAGTGACCATAATTCAGTAAGTTTTAAAGAGCTGGTGGACAAGGATAAGAGTGGTCCTAGGGTGAATGTGCTAAGTTGGGGGAAAGCTAATTATAACAATATTAGGCGGGCACTGAAGAACCTAGATTGAGGGCGGATGTTTGAGGGTAAATCAACATCTGACATGTGGGAGGCTTTCAAATGTCAGTTGAAAGGAATTCAGGACCGGCATGTTCCTGTGAGGAAGAAGGATAAATATGGCAAATTTCAGGAACCTTGGATAACGAGAGATATTGTAGGCCTCGTCAAAAAGAACAAGAAGGCATTTGTCGGGGCTAGAAGGCTGGGAACACTCGAAGCCTGCGTGGAATATAAGGAAAGTAGGAAGGAACTTAAGCAAGGACTCAGGAGGGCCAAAAGGGGTCACAAAAAGTCATTGGCAAATAGGTTTAAGGAAAATCCCAAGGCTTTTTACACGTACATAAAAAGCAAGAGGGTAGCCAGGGAAAGGGTTGGCCCACTGAAGGACGGGAGCGAATCTATGTGTGGAGCCAGCAGAAATGGGCGAGGTACTAAATGAATACTTTGCATCAGTATTCACCAAAGAGATGTTGAGTCGGGAGAAGGGTGTGTAGATAGCCTGGGCCACATTGAGACCCAAAAAGACGAGGTGTTGGGTGTGTTGAAAACTATTACGGTGGATAAGTCCCAGGGCCTGATGGGATCTACCCCAGAATACTGAAGGAAGCAAGAGAGGAAATTGCTGAGGCCTTGACATAAATCTTTGGATTCTCGCTGTCTTCGGGTGTTGTCCCGGAGGAGTTGAGAATAGCCAATGTTGTTCCTCTGTTTAAGAAGGGTAGCAAGGATAATCCAGGGAACTACAGGCCAGTGAGCCTTACGTCAGTGGTGGGGAAGTTATTGGAGAGAATTCTTCGAGACAGGATCTACTCCCATTTGGAAGCAAATGGACGTATTAGCGAGAGGCAGCACGGTTTTGTGAAGGGGAGGTCGTGTCTCACTAACTTGATAGACTTTTTCGAGGAGGTCACAAAGACGATTGATGCAGGTAGGGCAGTGGATGTTGTCTATATGGACTTCAGTAAGGCCTTTTACAAGGTCCCTCATGGCAGACTGGTACAAAAGGTGAAGTCACACGGATTCAGAGGTGAGCTGGGAAGATGGATACAGAACTGGCGAGGTCATAGAAGGCAGAGAGTAGCAATGGAAGGGTGCTTTTCTGATTGGAGGGCTGTGACCAGTGGTGTTCCACAGGGATCAGTGCTGGGACCTTTGCTGTTCGTAGTATATATAAATGATTTGGAGGAAATGTAACTGGTCTGATTAGTAAGTTGGCGGATGGCACAAAGGTTGGTGGAATTGCGGATAGCGATGAGGACTGTCAGAGGATACAGCAGGATTTAGATCGTTTGGAGACTTGGGCGGAGAGAAGGCAGATGGAGTTTAATCCGGACAAATGTGAGGTAATGCGTTTTGGAAGGTCTAATGCAATAGGGAATATACAGTGAATGGTAGAACCCTCAAGAATATTGACAGAGAGATCTAGGTGTGCAGGTCCACAGGTCACTGGAAGGGGCAACACAGGTGGAGAAGGTAGTCAAGAAGGCATACGGCATGCTTGCCTTCATTGGCCGGGGCATTGAGTATAAGAATTGGCAAGTCATGTTAGACCATAAGACCGTAAGACCACATAGGAGCGGAAGTAAGGCCATTCGGCCCATCGAGTCCACTCCGCCATTCAATCATGGCTGATTTCAACTCCATTTACCCGCTCTCTCTCCATAGCCCTTAATTCCTCGAGAAATCAAGAATTTATCAACTTCTGCCTTAAAGACACTCAACGTCCCGGCCTCCACCGCCCTCTGTGGCAATGAATTCCACAGACCCACCACTCTCTGGCTGAAGAAATTTCTCCTCATCTCTGTTCTAAAGTGACTCCCTTTTATTCTAAGGCTGTGCCCCCGGGTCCTAGTCTCCCCTGCTAATGGAAATAACTTCCCTACATCCACCCTATCTAAGCCATTCATTATCTTGTAAGTTTCTATTAGATCTCCCCTCAACCTCCTAAACTCCAATGAATATAATCCCAGGATCCTCAGACGTTCATCGTATGTTAGGCCCACCATTCCTGGGATCATCCGTGTGAATCTCCGCTGGACCCGCTCCAGTGCCAGTATGTCCTTCCTGAGGTGTGGGGCCCAAAATTGCTCACAGTATTCTAAATGGGGCCTAACTAATGCTTTATAAAGCTTCAGAAGTACATCCCTGCTTTTATATTCCAAGCCTCTTGAGATGAATGACAACATTGCATTTGCTTTCTTAATTACGGACTCAACCTGCAAGTTTACCTTTAGAGAATCCTGGACTAGGACTCCCAAGTACCTTTGCACATCAGCATTATGAATTTTGTCACCGTTAGGAAATAGTCCATGCCTCTATTATTTTTTCCAAAGTGCAAGACCTTGCACTTGCCCACGTTGAATTTCATCAGCCATTTCTTGGACCACTCTCCTAAACTGTCTAAATCTTTCTGCAGCCTCCCCACCTCCTCCATACTACCTGCCCCTCCACCTATCTTTGTATCATCGGCAAACTTAGCCAGAATGCCCCCAGTCCCGTCATCTAGATCGTTAATATATAAAGAGAACAGCTGTGGCCCCAACACTGAACCCTGCGGGACACCACTCGTCACCGGTTGCCATTCCAAAAAAGAACCTTTTATCCCAACTCTCTGCCTTCTGCCTGACAGCCAATCGTCAATCCATGTTAGTACCTTGCCTCGAATACCATGGGCCCTTATTTTACTCAGCAGTCTCAAAGAACAAAGAACAAAGAAATGTACAGCACAGGAACAGGCCCTTCGGCCCTCCAAGCCCGTGCCGACCATACTGCCCGACTAAACTACAATCTCCCGTGAGGCACCTTATCAAAGGCCTTTTGGAAGTCAAGATAGATAACATCCATTGGCTCTCCTTGGTCTAACCTATTTGTTATCTCTTCAAAGAATTCTAACAGGTTTGTCAGGCACGACCTCCCCTTACTAAATCCATGCTGACTTGTCCTAATCTGACCCTGCACTTCCAAGAATTTAGAAATCTCATCCTTAACAATGGATTCTAGAATCTTGCCAACAACCGAGGTTAGGCTAATTGGCCTATAATTTTCCATCTTTTTCCTTGTTCCCTTCTTGAACAGGGGGGTTACAACAGCGATTTTCCAATCCTCTGGGACTTTCCCGGACTCCAGTGACTTTTGAAAGATCATAACTAACGCCGCCACTATTTCTTCAGCTATCTCCTTTAGAACTCTAGGATGTTGTCCATCTGGGCCCGGAGATTTATCAATTTTTAGACCTCTTAGTTTCTCTAGCACTTTCTCCTTTGTGATGGCTACCATATTCAACTCTGCCCCCTGACTCTCCGGAATTGGTGGGATATTACTCATGTCTTCTACTGTGAAGACTGACGCAAAGTACTTATTTAGTTCCTCAGCTATTTCCTTGTCTCCCATCACAAAATTACCAGCGTCATTTTGGAGCGGCCCAATGTCAACTTTTGCCTCCCGTTTGTTTTTAATGTATTTAAAGAAACTTTTACTATCATTCCTAATGTTACTGGCTAGCCTACCTTCATATTTGATCCTCTCTTTCCTTATTTCTCTCTTTGTTATCCTCTGTTTGTTTTTGTAGCCTTCCCAATCTTCTGACTTCCCACTACTCTTTGCCACATTTTAGGCTTTCTCTTTTGCTTTGGTGCATTCCCTAACTTCCTTTGTCAGCCATGGCTGCCTAATCCCCCCTCTGATAACCTTTCTTTTCTTTGGGATGAACCTCTGCACTGTGTCCTCAATTACTCCCAGAAACTCTTGCCATTGCTGTTCTACTGTCTTTCCCACTAGGCTCTGCTCCCAGTCGATTTTCGTCAGTTCCTCCCTCATGCCCCTGTAGTTACCTTTATTTAACTGTAACACCTTTACATCTGATTCTCCCTTCTTTCTTTCAAATTGGAGATTGAATTCGACCATATTATGATCACTGCCTCCTAAGTGCTCCCTTACTTTAAGATCTTTAATCAAGTCTGGCTCATTACATAACACTAAGTCCAGAATGGCCTGTCCCCTCGTGGGCTCCATCACAAGCTGTCCCAAAAAGCCCTCCTGTAAACATTCAATGAATTCCCTTTCTTTGGGTCCACTGGCAACATTATTTACCCAGTCCACCTGCATATTGAAGTCCCCCATGATCACTGTGACCTTGCCTTTCTGACATGCACTTTCTATTTCGTGGTGCATTTTGTGCCCCCGGTCCTGACCACTGTTAGGAGGCCTGTACATAACTCCCATTATGGTTTTTTTGCCTTTGTGGTTCCTCAACTCTACCCACACAGACTCCACATCATCTGACCCTATGTCATTTAGTGCTATTGATTTAATTTCATTCCTAATTAACAAGGCAACCCCGCCCCCTCTGCCCACCTCCCTGTCTTTTCGATAGGTTGTGAATCCCTGGATGTTTAAATGCCAGTCCTGAACCCCCTGCAACCATGTCTCTGTGATGCCTACCACATCATACCTGCCAGTCACAATCTGGGCCACAAGCTCATCTACCTTGTTCCGTACACTGCGCGCATTTAAACATAGCACCTTTAATTCTCTATTGACCGTCCCTTTTTGTTTTCTTAGTGTGGTGGACCTTGGTTTACTGAGCCTTTCCATACACTGTGTCATATTTTGTGGGATGGGGACTACCGTAACCTCTCCTGAGTTTTGTCTTTTCGTGCTTTTTTGTATTCCTAAGCAGCTACGCTTCCCACTGATTACTTCACCTCTTGGTTCCCTGACTTTCCCTTCCCCCCAATCTCTAGTTTAAAGTCCTATTGACCACCCTATTTACTCTTTTCGCCAGAACACTGGTCCCAGCTCGGTTCAGGTGGAGACCATCCCAACGGTATAGGTTGTCCCAAAACTGATGCCAGTGTCCCATGAAAATGAACCCCTCTTTCCCACACCACTCTTTCAGCCACGTGTTAACTTCCCTTATTCTTGCCTCCCTATGCCAATTTGCACGTGGCTCGGGCAGTAATCGGAGATTATGACCCTTGAGGACCTGTTTTTTAATTTGAATCCTAGCTCTTTATAATCTCTAAACAGGTCCTCTTTCCTAGACTTGCCTATGTTGTTGGTGCCGACATGGACCACAACAACTGAATCCTCCCCCTCCCTCTCCAGTATCCTTTCAAGCCGGTCAGAGATGTCCCGCACCCTAGCACCGGGCAGGCAACATACCATGCGGGACTCTTTATCCTGGTCACAAAGGATACTATCTATCCCCCTGATAATAGAAGCCCCTACAACTACAACTTGCCTATTGACTCCCTCCCCTTGAATGGCCTGCTGAACCATGGTGCCTTGGTCAGCTGACTCATCCTTCCTGCAGCCCTGTTCGCCATCCACACAGGGAGCAAGTGCCTCATACCTGTTGGACAGTCAAGGGCTGAGGCTCCTGAGTTCCTTACTGCTGGTTCCCTTTACCTGCCTGACTTGCAGTCACACCCTGCTGTCCCTGGCCACTGGCAGGATTTAAACTACTTACTCTGACAGGTGTGACTGCCTCCTGAAACACAGTGTCCAGGTAAGTCTCCCCCTCCCGGATGTGCCTCAGTGTTTGAAGCTCAGACTCCAGCTCATCAACTCTGAGCCGGAGCTCTTCGAGCAGCCAACACTTACTGCAGATGTGGTCGCTGCAGCTCGCAATGGGATCTGCCAGCTCCCACATCAAGCAGCTCAAGCACATCAGCTGACCAGCCATCACTAATTAATTAATTAGTTTAATTTAAGTTTAAGAGTTTAGCTGTGTTTTTTTTTAAATTTGGGGCAGATTTGCTATCAACCAATCAGATCACAGCTTCCCTCTGACGTCACTTTTGGGGGAAAAAACTGGAAAACAGGAAGTTTCCGTTAGGTTTTTATACTCACAGAGACTGATCCTCCTCCTCCGAACGGCTCCCGAAATTAGGCCCGAAGAAAGAGAGAGAACAAAACAGTCGGGAAAAAGCACCTTCTCCCACTCTTCACCGAATTACCTCACTGCACCAAATTACCAAATTCTCACTCGGTCTGTATCTCTCTCACTCAGGCTGTGTCTCCTTGACCTGCGCAATGCTTACTAATGTGCGCTTTCTGTCTGTCTTTTATACAGACTTTAGGATGACTCACACTAAAACTTCAAAGAGAAGAATACAATGTGTACCTTTGTGCCCCTTAACAGGCCTCACGTGACTGCCAGATAACTGCCTCTCAGCAATTAGGGTGGGGGCAGCTTCAGCCAATCAGACACTAATCAGACTGTTGCAGCTGTGTAGAACCTTAGTTAGGCCACGCTTGGAGTATAGTGTTCAATTCTGGTCGCCACACTACCAGAAGGATGTGGAGGCTGTAGAGAGGGTGCAGAAGAGATTTACCAGAATGTTGCCTGGTATGGAGGGCATTAGCTATGAGGAGCGGTTGAATAAACTCGGTTTGTTCTCACTGGAACGACGGAGGTTGAGGGGCGACCTGATAGAGGTCTAC
Organism: Scyliorhinus torazame; assembly: GCF_047496885.1. Classification (NCBI taxonomy): domain Eukaryota; kingdom Metazoa; phylum Chordata; class Chondrichthyes; order Carcharhiniformes; family Scyliorhinidae; genus Scyliorhinus; species Scyliorhinus torazame. Next base: position 28,878,336 of record NC_092726.1, read on the forward strand.
AAAATTATGAGGGTCATAGACAGAGTGGATAGTCAGAGGCTTTTCCCCAGGGTAGAGGGGTCAATTACTAGGGGGCATAGGTTTAAGGTACGAGGGGCAAGGTTTAGAGTAGATGTACGAGGCAAGTTTTTTATGCAGAGGGTAGAGGGTGCCTGGAACTCACTGCCGGAGGAGGTGGTGGAAGCAGAGACGATAGTGACGTTTAAGGGGCATCTTGACAAATACATGAATAGGATGGGAATAGAGGGATACGGACCCCGGAAGTGTAGAAGATTTTAGTTTAGACGGGCAGCATGGTCGGCACGGGCTTGGAGGGCCGAAGGGCCTGTTCCTGTGCTGTACTTTTTTTATTCCTTTTTCTTTGTAGTGTAATGATTAACAGCTGTATGATCCCTTTGACTGTATCAAGCTCCAACTTGTGCACCGTAGCTTATCTTGCATACCTTCACCTTTCTCCATTGAAAGTTAGAATTCTAAATAATTAATAATAATCTTTATTACTGTCACAAGTAGGCTTACATTGACACTGCAATGAAGTTACTGTGAAAATCCCCTCGTCGCCACACTCCGGTGCCAGTTCGGGTACACTGAGGGAGAATTCAGAATGTCCAATTCACCCAACAAGCACGTCTTTCGGGGACTTGTGGGAGGAAACCGGAGCGCCCGGAGGAAACCCACGCAGACACGGGGGAGAACGTGCAGACTCCGCACAGACAGTGACCCAAGCCGGGAATCGAACCTGGGACCCTGGCGCTGTGAAGCAACTGTGCTAACCATTGTGCTACCGTGCTGCCCTTCGTAAACTACCCCTCCATTTCCCAAACAACCTTAAACCTGTGGTGAATACAGTTTCTTCACCAGTTATGTTCTATGTTTGTAAATACAGTTAATTCACCAGTTCTGTTCTATGTTATTAACCCTGTGGGTTTTATCTGTGGGCCATTGTATGGCTTCACCCACAGGGGGAGATGTTGGAGGATGTTGGAGCATGTACGGGCTCAGCCCATGGCTCCGCCCCTTTGAAGGAGTATAAGAGTAGGTGGCCTGTGGGACTGTCCTCAGTATGTACCAGTCGCAGGCAGGCAAAGTTGATAGTTCATTAAAACCACTGTTTTACTCCGACACGGGTCCTTGGGTGAATTGATGGTCACATCAAAACCTATTGGTTAAATCTAGCCAGTGACTACACACCATACAGCTGAAGTAACCAGTTTTGGGTTCAGCAAAGAAACCAATCTTTTGCACAAACCGGCTTTCTTCCTTCAGTGCTAACCACTGCGCCACCATGCTGCCCCCATCTCTTTCTCCGACCTTGATAAAAACTTGTATTCTTGTTTAATGAAAGAGAATTTTGAGCACTGACTTTTCGAAATCTCGCTGATGTGTGTGTTTTGTTCCGCTCTTGTCGTAGCATAAGCTGCTTCCTTGAGGTGCACTCTGACAAAGGAAGGTTCAAACTTGGAGATAGCTTCAACACGTTTATTAAACTATTAACAATTCTCCTACTTGGATTCGACGCTACTGTTAATCCTTCTATAGCTACTCAGACTGACGAACCAGTCTGCTACAATCCACGTGGTGGGTGTGATGTTCAATCAACCCTGTGTCTGTACTCACTGAGTGTCTCCACTGGAGAGAGACTGAGCATGTATGATGTGTCCTTTTATATGGGTTGGTGTAATGCCCTCCTGTGGTAGTGTCACGTCTGGGTGTGTCGTGACTGCCCATTGGTCGTGTCCGATCTTACTGACCTATTGGTTGTATGTCTGTCTGTCATGATGTCTCTGGTGCTCCCTCTAGTGTCTAGCTAGGTGTAGTGTGTTCACATTAACCCCTTGTGTATTTACAGTGTGGGAGGAGAGTTCCAACCTGAAACACTGGTTTCACGTGGCAAATTTTTGTTTTGGAGTGAGAATCGTTTGCTCCATACCCACAGCAATGTGGTTGACCCTGAACAAGCGATACCCATGAACAAATAAATAAAAGGGTTCATCAGGGGTCAAGAGTTCCCGACCTCCGAACGTTTCTGAACTTGAGAAAGAACAGGCTGGCTTTCAATTGTCGTCAAATCACAGGATCCCTACAGTGCAGAAGGAGGCCTTTCGACCCATTGAGTCTGTACCGACCCTCTGAGAGAGCACTCCATCCAGACGCATGCCTCCACCCCATCACTGTAACCACACACAACCTAACCTTTTGGACACGAAGGGGGAATTGTTCGCGGCCAATCTACCGAACCTGCACATCTTTGGACTGTGGGAGGAAACCGGAGCACCCGGAGGAAACCCACGCACACACACGGGGGAGAACGTGCAGACTCCGCACAGACAGTGACCCAAGCCGGAATCGAACCTGGGACCCTGGAGCTGTGAGGCAGCAGTGCTAACCGCTGTGCTACCATGCTGCCCCTGCCAAATATCCCTGAGGGTTTTCTGGATAGGCCTGCATAAGGGTTCTTTGTAAAGTCAATAGAAACACCCCCAGTTGCACATTGTTCCAAGGTAACTGATTTCCCTCTGTCTGGTCAGACACATCGGGGTCCATGTAACTGGGGCTGGTTTAGCACAGTGGGCTAAACAGCTGGCTTGTATTGCAGAACAAGGCCAGCAGCGCGGGTTCAATTCCCGTACCGGCCTCCCCGAACAGACGCCTGAATGTGGCGACTAGGGGCTTTTCACAGTAACTTCATTTGAAGCCTACTTGTGACAATAAGCGATTTTCATTTTCATTTCATTTTCACTTGTCGGAAAATCTAGAAGCAGAGGACACCATCTCAGACTGAAGGGACGATCCTTTGAAACAGAGAGGAGGAGGCATTTCTTCAGCCAGAGGGTGGTGGATCTGTGCAACTCTTTGCCGCAGAAGGCTGTGGAGGCCAAATCACTGAGTGTCTTTAAGACCGAGATAGATAGGTTCTTGATTAATAAGGGGATCAGGGGTTATGGGGAGAAGGCAGGAGAATGGGGATGAGAAAATATCAGCCATGATTGAATGGCGGAGCAGATTCAATGGGCCGAATGGCCTAATTCTGCTCCTATGTCGTACGGTCTATACAAATTTTGCTCCCCTTTTTTAAGAAAAAAAACTGCTTGTGCCAATTTTAAAGTGTCTTTCACCACTGAATACTGCCAGCTATTAGTGTGGCATTTCTGAAGACAAATGTTTTACTTGCTATTTACTGCTAGGCAGTAACAGCTTGCCAGCCTGAAATGATAAGATTGGGCTGGGACAGGAAAGTGTGGGGCGTGGTGAGGTATGAAAGCGGCAGGAAGCTGTGCTGCTCCGGGAAAATAAATAAACAAACCGCTTCAACAGAGGGTGGGGAAAACAATAGAAATTCCTGAAACAATTTCAATTTGTGGTGATCGGCATTTTGAGCTGGGCTATTCTGTTATGTGGATAAGCGAGCAAAGTCTCACCATCCATCTCTGTACGTCTCCAGGCTGGCCAGTTGACTGTTAATAATCTTTATTAGTGTCACAAGTAGGCTTACATTAACACTGCAATGAAGTTACTGTGAAAATCACCTCGTCGCCACATTCCGGCGCCTGTTCGGGGACAGAGGGAGAATTCAGAATGTCCAATTCACCTAACGGCACGTCTTTCGGGACTTGCGGGAGGAAACCGGAGCGCCCGGAGGAAACCCACGCAGACACGGGGGAGAACGTGCAGACGCCGCACACAGCGACCCAAGCCGGGAATCAAACTTGGGACCCTGGAGCTGTGCGGCAACAGTGCTAACCACTGTGATACCGTGCCATCCATTGCATCGCTAATTTCGGTTGCACCCACTTGCTCATCCCAGGATACTGAGACTTACAGGATACTGCGAGGCCTGGATAGAGTGGACGCGGAGAGGATGTTTCCACTAGCAGGAGAAACTAGAAGCAGAGGTCACAGGGGTTGGTTTAGCACAGGGCTAAATCGCTGGCTTTGAAAGCAGACCAAGGCAAGCCAGCAGCACGGTTCAATTCCCACACCAGCCTCCCCAAACAGGTGCCGGAATGTGGCGACTAGGAGCTTTTCACAGTAACTTCATTTGAAGCCTACTTGTGACTATAAGTGATTTTTATTTCATTTCAATCTCAGACAGAAGGGACGATCCTTTAAAACAGAGATGAGGAATTTCTTCAGCCAGAGGGTGGTGAATCTGTGGAACTCTTTGCTGCAGAAGGCTGCGGAGGCCAAATCACTGAGTGTCTTTAAGACAGAGATAGATAGGTTCTTGATTAATAAGGGGGTCAGGGGTTATGGGGAGAAGGCAGCAGAATGGGGATGAGGCCCTTTCTGATACCTATCCAGAAATAGCTGCCAGAAGGGTCCCGCAACCAATTCTTATCCCTCGGGGAGATTTTACGGACTTCCCTTGGGGTAACATTGCTGCTGCCTGCCCATTGCAATTCTCCACACGCTGTATCTCTGTCAGGCTGGACATACAATGAGGCGAGGCTTGCTGAATACCGAGGCGACTCTAAATCTGCATTTGTTACGATCGAAGGACCTCAAGTACAGAAGGAGGCCATTTGTGCCCCTTCGGAAGAGCGACCCTAGTGGTCCACTGCCCTGATCATTCCCCCCTCACAAGATGTCTCAAAGTACTTTGCCGGCCATTGAAGCAGTCTTGAAGTCTAGTCCCTGTGGCGCTCCCAGAAATAGCAATGTGGTAATGAGCAGTGATTGTTTTTGTCCCTCAATGATTGAGGGATAAATATGATCAGAACACCAGGGATAAATCCTATGCTCATCAAAATTGCCATGATGTGGAGATGCCGGTGTTGGACTGGGGTGGGCACAGTACGAAGTCTTACAACACCAGGTTAAAGTCCAACAGGTTTGTTTCAAATCACTAGCTTTCGGAGCGCTGCTCCTTCCTCAGGTGAATGAAGAGGTGGGTTCCAGAAACACAGCATATACAGACAAAGTCAATGATGCAAGAAGATACTTTGAGTCTTTGCATTCGACCAACTGTCCTGGCTTGAGACAATTCGTGCCTCTTTAACCTGTGATTATCCCTCTCTCCAGTTGCTCTGTCTGGACCTGTAAAGACTTAATTACCTGCAAAGACTCACATTCAATGTATCATCTTGCATCATTGATTTTGTCTGTATATGCTGTGTTTGTGTAACCTACCTCTTCATTCACCTGAGGAAGGAGCAGCGCTCCGAAAGCTAGTGATTCCAAACAAACCTGTCGGACTTTAACCTGGTGTTGTAAGATTTCAAAATAGTGCCATGGGATATTTTAGATCTGCCCAAGCTGATTAAGGTCCAACTAAAATGCAGCACTTCTGACACTGTAGCATTCCCTATGTACTGTGCCAGAGCATTCGGCTGGGCTCTTGTAGATCCTGGAGTGGGGCTTGAACCTGGAAATTTCACAATTCAGAGCTAAGAGCCACATCTGACGCTCATACCACTGTGATTATTACTGAATCTGTTTACACTGCCCTTTCAGACAGTGCATTCCAGATCCTAACTAAATGCCTGCAATAGAGACAATCCTCCACCTCATGGGCATCACGGCGGTGCAGTGGTTAGCACTGCTGCCTCATGGTGCCGAGGAACCGGGTTCGATCCCAATCCCGAGTCACTGTCCACGTGGAGTTTCCACATTCTCCCCGTGTCTGCGTGGGCCTCACAGCCACAAACCCAAAAATATGTGCAGGATAGGTGGAATGGTCACGCTAATTACCCCTTAATTGGAAACAAATAATTGGTTAAGAAATTCATCCACCTCCTCTGGCACGTTTTGGGCAATTGTGTTGACTCTTATGTCCTTTGATTGCAACCAGAGGAAAGAGCTTATTCTCAATTACTCTCTCAAAAAACCTTCGTGATTTGGAACAGGTCTATTGAATCTCCCCTTAAACCTTCTATCTGCAATGCTGTAGGTACAGGACAATCCCCCCCCCCACACCCCCCACCCCCACCCCACCCCCCCTCCCCCCCAAAGAGATCCCATAGCAGCAGAAACAGCCACAGTCAGTCCATTCCTATGCTTTATTTCCAATAGGGGCTGGTTTAGCACAGGGCTAAATCGCTGGCTTTGAAAGCAGACCAAGGCAGGCCAGCAGCACGGTTCAATTCCTGCACCAGCCTCCCCGAACAGGCGCCGGCATGTGGTGACTCGGAGCTTTTCACAGTGACTTCATTTGAGGCCTACTTGTGACAATAAACAATTTTCATTTTTTCATTTCAGTCTCTCCGATTCCTGGGAAATTCCCCTTAGCCAATCAAAACTAGTCCAGATCACCGGCATTGGTAATTCTGTACATAATCATTAACTTAAGGTTAAATTGGGTGGGTGGGGGGTCATGTAACCAGGTCTGAATTGTATTCGAGAACAGACCCAGGGCAGTTAACGATCGAAGGGAGGTCCAGATTGTCTTACTGCGCCAGTGGTGTGAGGCGTTCATGGTTTGGGACTTTGGCAACAATCTCTGACTTCACAATGAGTAGATGCCCAAAGTCCCAGAAAGGTGTTGAAAGTATCTGGTTCTAAATAATTGTGCTGTAAACTGTCCACTTACCTCTGAGATGAAAGGGAATTGGGGCATAGAAAATCAGTCCTGACTACGGGACTAATGTGTTTCATACTGCCATGGGGAAGAATGCAGAGGAAGTAATTTTTGATATTAGATTACAGGCTCCCCGCCAAATTACTGAATATCAGCAGATTAGGAAAGAGGCTGATTTGGCTTTGGGAGGTACCCCAGCCAAATAGAGGAAGGAGACAGTCTCGCGTTGAAGACACTGATCTAGATGTTTCTCAGAATTTGGGGAGATTTGTTGGGTCATAGCGAGGAGGAAGGAGAATCATTTTGGGACCGACTTTATTGCTCACAGTGGATTTGGGAAACTCCAAAAACTGAGGAAAATGTGCGGAGATGATCACTGAAAGTTAGTACACGGCAATTCGAGAATAGGGGGACTCTTTGGAAGCAATGGTGGACTGTTTGCTAAAGGGACTCGTTCCAGAGAGATTATGATGTGAAATGAAATGAAAAGGGCTTATTGTCACAAGTAGGCTTCAAATGAAGTTACTGTGAAAAGCCCCTCGTCGCCACATTCCGGCACCTGTTCAGGGAGGCTGGTGCGGGAATTGAACCGTGCTGCTGACCTGCCTTGGTCTGCTTTCAAAGCCAGCGATTTTGTGCTAAACCAGCCCTGATGTTAGCTAAGCATAGAATCATAGAAGTATAAAAGGACAATGTTCCTCCCTGTGGTATAAAGTATAAGTTGTCAACAAAAAAACTATTGTTTAGCCCACCGTTCTTTTCTGTCATTTGTTGGAGCAAAGATTTCAACACACAAAACTTTGGTCATTTTTCAGATATCAAATAAAACTTCAAATCTGTTCAAAAACGATCGATCTCTTTCGCGATTGTAGCAATTACCTCCCCCAGCCGGAAAGAGGGGTAGAGGTCTGGCTTAAAATAATGCAGCAAACCACTGCACAGCCCTGCAACCATTAGACCTGACCGGACTCAAAGGGCTACTCCTCCTATTTTCTATGTTTCTCTGGAAAAAGAGCCACCTCCAGATCACAAACCGAGATCTGGCCTGAAGCAACTCAAACGAAAAGCCCCAGTTCTCCTGAACCTATTCAATGATCATTACCTTCATTATCCTCGATCAGATCACCCGTAAACTTAGGCCTCCCTTTTATCCGACCTGATAACTGAGATGTTTTATGCTGAGGATTAGTTGAGAAATAACACGGCTCCTCCTCTGCACCCGTTCCAATATCGCCCTCCATACGAGGAAATTGTATTCTAACCGAGGGCTAACCAAGGACAAATAGTCAATTGTCCTGTTAATGAACCGCAACATCCCATTTGCTCTCTCGCTTCACAGCATTGCTGGTGAATCTCCAGGGACCGATGCAGTAGGACGTCCAGATCGCTTCTATGTTTAAATGTCATTGCTTTCATTATCTGACAGAGTACTCGAATCGTTTCATTTCTTTTGAGGGGAGGGTGGAATATCTTGGTGGGGCTGCAGAACAGGAAGCAATGGCTTGACTGTCTGTTTTACAGCTTCACTTTCCACTGGTCGAAGTTCATAGAATCACTGAATTTGCAGTGCAGAAGGCGGCCATTCGGCCCATTGAGTCTGCACCGGCCCTTGGAAAGAGCACCCTGCCTAAGCCCACCCCCCACCCTATCCCCGTAACCCCACCTAACGTTTTTTGGACACTAAAGGGCAGTTTAGCGTGGCCAATCCACCTAACCTACACATCACGGGCAGCACGATAGCATTGTGGATAGCACAATTGCTTCACAGCTCCAGGGTCCCAGGTTCGATTCCGGCTTGGGTCACTCTCTGTGCGGAGTCTGCACATCCTCCCCGTGTGTGCGTGGGTTTCCTCCGGGTGCTCCGGTTTCCTCCCACAGTCCAAAGATGTGCGGGTTAGGTGGATTGGCCATGATAAATTGCCCTTAGTGTCCAAAATTGCCCTTAGTGTTGGGTGGGGTTACTGGGTTATGGGGATAGGGTGGAAGTGTTGACTTTGGGTAGGGTGCTCTTTCCAAGAGCCGGTGCAGACTCGATGGGCCGAATGGCCTTCTGCACTGTAAATTCTATGAATCTATGGTCTTTGGACTGTGGGAGGAAACCGGAGCACCCGGAGGAAACCCACGCGCACACGGGGAGGACGTGCAGACTCCGCACAGGCAGTGACCCAAGCCGGGAATCGAACCTGGGACCCGTGAAGCAACCGTGCTAACCGCTGTGCTAACGTGCCATTCAATTCATCCTCACAGAAGGAGACCGTTCAGTTAGGAACTCAAGTGTGGGATCTCCCCCTGCTATTTAACTTCCAAGAATGGGTTGAATATTCATCCATTTAGTTCTCATGTTGCAGTTCCCAAAACCTTCCTGGAACCCGAAAGCCTCCAGGGCAGAATAGCAATTTTGGATGTACTTGGGCAGGAACATGCTGCTCCCAATTGTCTGCTTGTCTGCAAACCTTTGGGGGTATGTTGGCTTCAGCTTGAAGTTCCCCTAAGAAGAGGTAGGTTTTAAGCAGGGTCTTAGAGGAGGAAAGAAGAGAGAGGGAGAGGTGTAGAGAGCAAATTCCAGAGCTTCACATCCCAGGCAGCTAAAGGTACGGCCACCAATCGTTGAGCGATTAAAAGTGAGGGTGCTTGAGAGCCCAGAATTAGCAGTGCTCAGATATCGCAGAAGGTTCTAAAGCTGGAGGTGATTCCAGAGATAGGGAGAGTCCTTGGAGCAATTGGAGGTATCTTAAAATTAAGACGTTGTCAGGCTGGGGGACAATATAGGCCAGGGTGAGGGGACTAAGACCTCAAGTTGTACATTTTTGTAAAAGATATATAGATATCCTCATGACTTGTCTGCTAGGACAAAGGACCCCATAACCTTCTTTCAATTTGAAAAGTTGAGCCATTTACCAATCATGGTATCATGTGGAGAGGTTGGGTTCATGCGACATGAACCTCTAGCTTGTGGAGCAAGTTGTACTGCCTTGTTGTACCTGCCATTTTGCCAGGGTCACAGAAAAGGAGCTCTGCCCAGATTGAATATCTGGTCCCAACTACGCTGTTTCAGTTGGAACCTCTGTACCATCGCGTGTGAAGTCAGCTGCACTAGAAAAATGAATTATTATAGGAATCTATAATTTATGGAGATCTTAACCTGTCGAACTACACCACGTTTGGGGGAAGCTTAGTTGATGAATCAAGTCCTGGCGCAATACGACAAGTTGTAAGATTTGTACTATTTGTAGACTATGTCAAGTTGTTCGATTCCTTGCATTATTCGACTGTGTAAAGTTGAAGGAATTTATATTATCTCTGCTATTCGGTTATCAGTAGCACTTTGCGAATACTGGAACTCAGCAGAAATTTGCAGTATAAACTTCTCAGGTGCCAAAAAATAATTGTTTTATTTGTAGTCGCTTGATTACAATTTGAAAGTCATTTAAAAGGCAATTCGTAGACAATTCGAAGCTTTCAGAGAATCACAGACATTATCTTTCTTTGCTGATGCAGACAGCTCGAAAGTAACTTTTAAAAGGTCAAAGTCTGGCAATGAAACATGAAGAGAGAGAGAAAGCTCATCTTCAGCTAAACTCAAACTCAAAGTCAAAAGTGGACTAACATCACTGACACAGACTGGTAGACTGACAGAACCCCCAAAAGACATCTCTAAAATGGAGACTATAAAGGACAAAACTGACTAAACTAACAGAAAGACAACACAAAGACATCTCCTCAACACACACACCCCCAAAGACAATAAACTAAAATGGCAGGTGGAAACTTTTCAGTTATACACTTTCATATCTGTCTTCAGTCATCTAATCACACCCCAATATAATCCTAATTGGTTTGGGTTAGACTCAAACACATTTGATTTGATGGCAAGCCGTCCATCTTCAATGTGCAACATCAGCTTTTTAATTGTTTCATGTCTACATGTTATGGAATGTGATATTTTGCTAATCTTTTAGCTGGCTTGGCTAATGTAACAAATGAGACTTCATATCGAGAATATCTATATGATTCAATGCTCTTACAAACTGCATTGGACTCTTGTCACCTAGTTGCCATGGAACTCAGTCCTTGGCCTTGACAATCAGCACAAGCAGTGTCAAATTGTTTTGCAACTGTGCTGTTTTAATGTCACACTGTCTTTGAAAATATGCATTTGCCAGAACAACGGACTTCAGTAAGAGTGAATTATGCTGTATAAATGGGTATTTAAAACTGGGGCTCAACATTTATGCTTAAACAGCTATCTTTTACCTATACTAGTTGTATTTTATTATCTATTGTAGAAGATAATTGGCTTCTACAATTATCCAGCATTGGTTTTCATCCTCCTGACCTCCGTGAAGGAATACCTCATTGGAATTTGATTCTGGACCCTGGTCTCTGCACTGTAAATCTTTCCTTTCTCTATCCCTTTTTTACTTATGAATGCAAAGGCGGCAACATTGTGACCCTCCTCCCGTATTTTGGGTGTGTGCAAATAAACAAAAAAGCCATTTTTGATATTAGGTTACAGGCTTCCCTATAAATCAATAAATATCAGACAGACAACAGTTGTTGTCTGTTTATTAGAGAAAAGAGGCTCTTCTGGCTTTGTGAGCTACCACGCCAGATGGGGAAGGAGACTATCTCTAGTTGAAGAGACGTATCTGTGATCCTATCATGCGTTTGCTGTGGGGTTATTAATAGAACATTGGGACGCACCAAAACAGGTTGGGAAATACGCCATTGTTTATATAGGAGGAAGCAAGTCAAAAAACACCTTTCTGTTTACAAGCGGGTGATGAGAGGAGAAATTAGTTCTGTTTAAATTAGTCCCCTTCTGTCCGTAACAGTCAGCAAAACACATGGATGGATGAACAAGTTAAGAGATGGGCAGGGGAGTTCATGGAGGATGGAAAATGGACGGCGCGCTAGATGAGCATTGGATAAGTCAATCTTTGAGGTAACAAAGGAATTCAGAAGCAGAGCAGCTAAGACAAGGGTGGAGATAGGCAATGTTTCAATCTGAGTTCCTACATTGGGAATGGCCTCTCGGACACGATGTTCACTAACCCAGTAAGGATTCTATTCTGCAGCAGAGGATTGGAATGTTGCAAAAATTGAATTCTCCGATTCACCAACCGTGACTTTCCCGGTGGCGCGCTGTTCGCTGGCAACGGGATTTTCTACTCCCACCACGTGTCAATGGGACGTCCCATCGAAGCCACCCCACGTAGCCGGGGAACACATGGGCGGGGGTCCGAAGCCAGCGGGAACAGATAATCCCAACGGACAGAGAATTCCGGCCTGAATGTAGCTTTCAATGATTTCTTCCTTCGGGTGTAGATTTCATAGAATTTACAGTGCAGAAGGAGGCCATTCGGCCCATCGAGTATTGGGTGACTGTCTGTGCGGAGTCTGCACGTTCTCTCCGTGTGTGCGTGGGTTTCCTCCGGGTGCTGCGGTTTCCTCCCACAGTCCAAAGATGTGCGGGTCAGGTGGATTGGCCATGATCAATTGTCCCTGAAGTGTCCTCAAGGTGGGGTGCTCTTTCAGAGAGTTGGTGCAGAATTGATGGGCCGAATGGCCCCCTTCTGCACTGTAGGGAATCTATGATATCATCAGGATTACGGAGACATGGTTGCAGGGTGACCAGGGATGGGAATTGAACATTCAGGGTAGTCAGTCTTTAGGAGGGACAGACAAGGAGGAAAAGGTGGTGGAGTTGCATTACTAAAGAGGAGATTAACGCAATAGTGAGGAAGAATATTAGCTCCGACAATGTGGAAACCGTATGGATAGAGCTGAGAAATACCAAGGGGCGAAAAACCTTAGCGGGGTTGTATATAGATCCCCAAACCGCAGTGGTGATGTTGGGAATAGCATTAAACAGGAAACTCGAGACACATGTGATAAAGGAACATCTGTAATTATGGGTGACTTTAATCTGCATACAGATTGGGCAAATCAAATTCGTCACAATACCGTACCGGAGGAATTCCTGGAGTGTATACGGGATGGTTTTCGGGATCAATATGTTGAGGAACCAACTAGATAGCAGGCCATCCTAGATTGTGTATTGTGCAATCTTGTCTTTTGAGACCCCTTGAATGAGCGACCGCAATATAATAGAACTTTTCATCAAGATGGAGCGTGACATAGTTGATTCTGAGACTAGAGCACTTGGAAATAAAGTGGCAGGGTTGGAAAGGGTTAGCACGGATTTATGAAACGGAAATCATGCTTGACAAAACTACTGGAATTCTTTGAGGACGTAACGAGTAGAGTTGATGAAGGGGGGCCAGTGGATGTGGTATATTTGGACTTTCAGAAGGCCTTTCACAAAGTCTCACATAAGAGATTAGCGTGTAAAATTAAAGCACATGGGATTATGGGAACTGTATTGGGATGGATAGAAAACTGGTTGGCAGACAGAAAACAAAGTAGGAATAAACGGGGCTTCTTCCAATTGGCAGTGTGGTAAGGCAGAGATCTGTGTTACGACCCCCAACTGTTAACATTATGTATTAATGATTTAGATGAAGGAACAAAATGTCATATCTGCAAATTTGCAGATGACACCAAGCTGGGTGGGAGGGTGAGCTGTAAGGAGGCTGCAGAGATCCTTCAGTGTGATTTGGACAAGTTGAGTGAGTGGGCAAATAAATGGCAAATGCAGTTTAATTTGGTGGCATAAATGGGAAGGCAGATTATTATCTGAGTGGCCGTCAATTAGGAGGTGGGAATGTGCAACAAAACCTGGGTGTCCTCGTACACCAGTCACTAAAAGTAAGCATGCCGGTATAGCAGGCGGTACAGAATGTAGTAGTCACCACTGTTGTATTACATTATATATACTGCACTGCATACGAGGGTATTACGGTAAGGCCCCTGTACTACAGGTACGGGGGTAGATCCCTGCCTGCTGGCTCCGCCCAGTATGCGGAGTATAAATGTGTGTGCTCTCCGAACTGCAGCCATTTCGGCGGCAGCTGTAGGAGGCCACACATCTCCGTGTAATAAAGCCTCGATTACTCGACTCTCGTCTCGTCGTAATTGATAGCGCATCACAGAAGGTAAATGGTCTTGATTAATAAGGGGATCAGGGGTTATGGGGAGAAGGCAGGGGAATGGGAATGAGAAAAATATCAGCCATTTTTGAATGGCGGAGCAGATTCGATGGGCCGATTGGCCTAATTCTGCTCCTGTGTCTTATGGTTTTATGCTGGCCTTCATTGCGAGAGGATTCGAGGATAGGAGCAGTGCTGTCTTGCTGCAATTGTACAGGGCCTTGGTGAGGCCACATTGGAGTATTGGGAGCAGTTTTGGTCTCCTTCTCTGAGGAAGGATGTTCTTGCTCTCGAGGGAGTGCAGCGAAGGTTTACCAGACTGATTCCTGGGATGGCGGGACTGATGTTGCAGGAGAGATTGAGCCTGTCAAATTTGTTACCACAGGAAGTAATTGAGGTCAAGACACTGCTTTGCAGAAGCAGTTCGATAGAGCTCTTGGGGGGCGAAAGGATTCAGGAATATGGGGCGTCATTCTCCGACCCCCCAGAGGGTCGGAGAATGGCCGTCGGCCGCCGTGAATCCCGCCCCCGCCGGTTGCCGAAGTCTCTGAAGGGAGAAAAGTCGGCGGGGCGTTAATGGCGCCGCTGCCGTCGGAGAATGGCACGGGTCTGCGCAAGGCAGCCGATTTTCGGCCTGCCGATATGCTCCCTTCCGGATGGGCCGAAGTCCTGTCGACGTGATGACCGTTCACATCGACGTGAATCAAACCTCCTTTTCATCGGCGTGACCCGGTGCTCCAGACTCACGCCGACCAGCGTGGAGGTGAGTGACGGCCTGGGGGGTTAGCTCTGGGCAGGCGATGGCGTGGCCGCAGTCTGAATGCGTGAGGAGAGAGTGTCTCGGCTTGTGTGTGCGTGTGTGCGGCGGGGGGGGGGGGGGGGGGGGGGGCGGTAGTTAGAGTAGGCTGGGCTCCGGGGGAGTGCCGGGAGGGGGTCCGTGCCGGGGAGGTGGATTGGGGGTCCGTGCCGGGGTGGAGGTTGGGGGGGGGTCCGTGCCGGGGTGGAGGTTGGGGGTTGGGGGGGGGTCCGTGCCGGGGTGAGGTTGGGGGGGGGTCCGTGCCGGGATGGAGGTTGGGGGGCGGGGGGTCCGTGCCGGGGCGGAGGTTGGGGGGGGGTCCGTGCTGGGGTGGAGGTTGGGGGGGTCCGTGCCGTGCCGGGGTGGAGGTTGGGGGGGTCCGTGCCGGGGTGGAGGTTGGGGGGGGGGTCCGTGCTGGGGTGGAGGTTGGGGGGGTCCGTGCCGTGCCGGGGTGGAGGTTGGGGGGGTCCGTGCCGGGGTGGAGGTTGGGGGGGGGGGGTCCGTGCTGGGGTGGAGGTTGGGGGGGGTCCATGCCGAGGAGGGGGATGGGAGGGCAAGTGAGTTGGTCCACCTGGCCAGGTGCCAGCCTCCAACAGTTGGACCCATGCGGTCCATGCCATCTGGCTGGGGGGAGGAGGGGATATGGGCAATGATGACATGTCGTCGTTCCCCTCCCCCCCACCAGGCCGTCATGTTTTCAGATCACCCAGCGATGTTGGCCGCCGTGGTGGCAGCCGCTCATGTCTATGTTGCCCTGGATGAGGAGGAGGAGGAGGAGGAGGAGGAGGAGGAGCGTGCCAGAGAGGCGGCGCAGGCTGCCGCAGAGGGGCAGGCGGCAGCCGCCCAGGCTGGAGGGACACCTGACCGACAGGATGAGGAGGGGGAGGAGGACGTCGCGGCCCCACGGCAACGGAGGCACCCGAGGGCGCCCCGTGTGTACCGGCCCCGGCAGTCATACCAGGACCTCACGGACCGGGAATGCAGGAGGAGACTCCGGATGAGCCGGGAAACCGTGGCACACATCTGCCACCTGCTGGCACACCTGTCACCGCGTGGCACTGGCGGGGGACACCCTCTCCCCGTGTCCGTCAAGGTTACGGTGGCCCTGAACTTTTATGCAACGGGGTCATTCCAGGCACCGAGTGGGGACCTGTCCGGCATATCGCAGACTTCGGTGCACCGGTGCATCCGGGCAGTGACAGATGCCCTATATGCCATGGCGCACCTCTACATCCGCTTCCCCGTGGACCGGGCCAGCCAAGATGCCCGGGCCGTGGGCTTCTCTGCCGTGGCCGGGTTCCCCATGGTCCAGGGCGCGATCGATGGGATGCACGTCGCCGTGCGGCCACCTGCAGATAACAGGGCCGTGTTCACTAATAGGAAGGGGACCTATTCGATGAACGTACAGGTGGTCTGCGACCACCGCATGATGATCCTGCACGTCTGCGCCCGTCACCCAGGCAGTGTACACGACTCATTCGTGTTGTCGCGGTCATCCATCCCCGGCATGTACGAGGGACGCCATCCCCGGCTGAGGGGCTGGTTGCTGGGCGACAGGGGCTACCCATTGCGATCGTGGCTGATGACGCCTATACGGAGGCCACGCAATGAGGCGGAGAACCGCTACAATGATGCCCATGTAGCGACAAGGGGAGTGATCGAGAGGTGCTTTGGCGTGCTGAAGATGCGTTTCAGGTGCCTGGACCTCTCTGGGGGCGCCCTCCTGTATCGGTCAGATAGGGTCGGCCGTATCATTGTGGTGTGCTGCGTCCTGCACAACATAGCCCAGCAGAGGGGCGATGTGCCGCAGGCAGAGGAGGACGGAGTGGAGGAGCAGCAGGAAGAGGCCCAGTCCTCCCCAGATGAGGGGGATGGGGGCAATAGTCAGGGCAGACGGGGTAGACACAGGCGGGTGGCTGTCCACCGTTACCGGCTGGCCCAGCGGGCACGGGACAGACTGATAGACGCCCGCTTCACTGACTAGATGGGCGTGGGAATCGGGTAGTATGGCCACAGACCGCACACCATGGCAACAGCCGACCACCCACACCCCCCACCCATCCACCCACCCAGCACCCTCACCCCCCTCCCCAACCCCACCCACCCCACCCGCATGCACACCACCCCCCCCCATTGCCGATCCATCTGCGGCACAACGGGCCGGGCTCACACAGTTGCGGGTGGACGCGTGTCTATTGCAGGCCATGGAGGATGATGACAACCCGCCCTGCGATGAGCTCCTGGCTCTACATCGTTGGACTATGTCTGACCCATGGCCACAGTACCACCATCCACCCGGACCATCCCTGCATGCGGCTGTGACACTGCAGCGCACGGTCCCGTCCTCTGCCCGGGGGATGTTGATGGCGGCCCAGGGGGAAGGGGGCAGACTCACCTGGGGCTGAGGTAAGACCACCCCTCACACACACACTTGCGCTCAACGTACATGACACCCCCGCACACTTTGGACAGAGCACAAAGGCAGCTTCGGTAGGTGTAACATTGACTTTAATAACCAAAGGAGTTCATGCACGTGCCCTAGCCCCTAAAACACATCTGTGCCCTGCACCCGTGCCAACTTACTCAGTGTCTAATTGTTTGGCCTTACGGGCCCTTTGACTACGTCTACGTGGTTCCCCAGACGGTACAGCAGAACTGGAGGTGGACTCCTGTGATTCCTGCCCTCTGACACTGGATCCCTTTGGCGGCCGTTTCCTGGGGCGTCCTGGCCTAGATGGGCCAGGCTGCGGCCCGGGCGACTGGGATGGCGAGCTGCCAGCCTGTCCTGCCCGTTGTCCACCCGATGCACCTGGGACGGAAGGGGGGGGAGTCCGAGGTGTCGCGGTGTACCGGGACCTCCCCTACAGGGGGAGCCGGGACGGGCCACACCACCTCCTCCTCCCTCGGGGTGCCCGATGGCCCCCAGGCCTCTACATGGGTGGGGGATGCGAACGGACTGGCCATTCGACGCCCCCCCGACATCTGGCGCTGCCAGTCCTGGAGGCCCGTGCTGGTAGCGACAGGGGTCTGCAGGTTTGCAGCCATGGAGCCCAGGGGGTTGGCAAACCCTGTCTGTGACAGTGCGACGCCGGCTCGCACATGGCCACTGGCGCCTATGCCCTCAGCGATGGCCTGCTGAGACTGGGCCATGGCCTGCAGAGACTGGGCCATGGCCTGCTGAGACTGGGCCATGGCCTGCAGAGGCTGGGCTATGGTGTTGAGCACCTCTGCCATCTGGCGCTGGCACTGGCTCATGGCCTCCTGTGAGAGGGCAGCCATGTCCTGGGCCACAGACGCCGCCTGCACGGAAAGCCCCAGGCCTCGCAAACTGTTCCCCATGTCTGACACCGTCGCACCCATTGCCTCCACCGCGCACGCCACCCGTGCGGTGTCGGCCTGGGTGGCACGTATGACCGGCACCACTTCCAGCTCCTGGACGCGGGTGGACTCCTCCACCTGCGACTGCAGCCGCCGCAAGCCGCCTGTCACCCTCTTCGCTCGTCTCCGGGTCGGTGGTTGCATCGGATCTATGTGTGGGTGTGGTAACTCCAGGAACCCGGGATCCATCTGGGCGGCAGATGTTCGCTTGGGCTGGGCTGCCCTCCGACCGCCCGGCCCCTCTGCTGCTCCTACCTCCACCTGCTGTACTGGGACGGCTGTGTTGTGCGCACCAGTGAGTGTACCAGACGCCTCATCACTAAAGTGCCCAACCGTGGTGAGTGTTTCTGCGATGGTGGAGGGTGTTGGTGACAGCAGTGGCGTTGTGTCGTGCTCTTCGTCCCACTCTGAGTCCATGGCACTTTGGGGTGGGGGTTCGTCTCCACCCATCCACTCTGAGTCACTGTCCGGTATTTCGTCTTCCTGGGTAGTGCTGTCCCGGGTAGGGGTGTCCTGGGTAGGGGTGTCCTGGGTAGTGGTGTCCTGGGTAGTGGTGTCCTAGGTAGTGGTGTCCTGGCTCGGATGTGACGGGGGCCAGTGGCTGCCCCCCTCGTCGCTGGGTGGTCGCTCCCGCACGTGACGGGGGTGTCGTCTCCCTGTTGCTCCAGGTCTCTCCGTCTCCCGTGGTGTGCGAGGGGCATCCTGCGGGCGTCGCATGCTGGAGGGTCCGGGTCTCTCCGTCTCCCATGGCCTCCGAGGGGCATCCTGCGGGCGTCGCATGCTGGAGGGTCCGGGTCTCTCCGTCTCCCGTGGCCTCCGAGGGGCATCCTGCGGGCGTCGCATGCTGGAGGGTGCGGGTCTCTCCGTCTCCCGTGGCCTCCGAGGGGCATCCTGCGGGCGGTCTGCATCTGCGGGGATGGGTGCCTGGACGTTTGCTCCTGCGATACACAATGAAGCATGCATGGTTAGACACGCAGGCAGTGGTCAGGTGATATGGGGGAGGGGGATATAGGGGAGGGGGGATATGGGGACGGGCTGTCTGTGGCTCACTTGCTAGTACGCCCCCGACCACTGCATCAGCAACCTCCCGGTCGTCAGGTCCGCCAGCCAGTTCCAGGGCCCTTTCCTCGTAAAAGGCAACACTGTTAGGCAGGTATATGAATGCACGCCATCGGTTGTGTGTGCATTGCAGAGGTTAAGGTTAGGGTTGGATTCACTTGGGGATATGGGGGAGGGGGGAATATGGGGGAGGGGGGATATGGGGAGGGGGGATATGGGGGAGGGGGGATATGGGGGAGGGGAGGATATGGGGATGGGGGATATGGGGGAGGGGGGATATGGGGAGGGGGGATATGGGGGAGGGGGGATATGGGGTATGGGGGATATGGGGGAGGGGGGATATGGGGAGGGGGGATATGGGGAGGGGGCATATGGGGGAGGGGGCATATGGGGGAGGGGGGTATGGGGGATATGGAGGAGGGGGGATATTGGGGAGGGGGGATATGGGGAGGCGGGGATATGGGGGAGGGGGGATATGGGGGAGGGGGTGATATGGGGGATATGGGGGAGGGGGAATATGGGGGAGGGGGGATATGGGGGAGGGGGGATATGGGGGAGGGGGGATATGGGGAGGGGGATATGGGGGAGGGGGGATATGGGGGAGGGGGGATATGGGGGAGGTAGGAAATGTGGGAGGGGGATATGGGGAGGGGGGATATGGGGAGGGGGGATATGGGGGAGGGGGATATGGGGAGGGGGGATATGGGGGATATGGGAGAGGGGGAGGGGGATATGGGGGAGGGGGGATATGGGGGTCGGGGGATATGGGGGAGGGGGGATATGGGGAGGGGGGATATGGGGGAGGGGGATATTGGGGAGGGGGGATGTGGGGCATATGGGGGAGGGGGATATGGGGGAGGGGGGATATGGGGGAGGGGGATATGGGGGAGGGGGGATATGGGTGAGGGGGATATGGGGGAGGGGGGGATATGGTGGAGGGGGATATGGGGGAGGGGGGATATGGGGGAGGGGGGATATGGGGGAGGGGGGATATGGGGAGGGGGGATATGGGGGAGGGGGATATGGGGGAGGCTCACCCTGCCTGCTCTGACGAGGTCGTTCACCTTCTTGTGGCACTGGGTGCCTGTCCGTGGTGTCAGGGCTGCAGCGGTGACGGCCTCTGCCACTTCCCTCCACAGACGCTGGCTGTGGCGTGGGGCAACTCTGCGGCCGTGCCCGGGATACAGGGCGTCCCTCCTCAGCTCCACCGCGTCCTGGAGCGCCTCCACATCCCGTGACTCGAACCTCGGGGCTGAGCGACGGCCAGCCATCCAGTCGGGTGTTCCAGTCGGGTGGGGGGAGCAGCCGCGGCCTTATGAGCCGTCACGCCGTGCGGCGTGTATGACGCTGCACGGCGTCAACCACGTGCGCAAGCGCGGATCCCGTTACGTCGCTGCTAGCCCATTTCGGGCCGGAGACTTTCGACCCATTTTTCCGACGTGACGCAAGTCGGATTTGCGCCGTTTTTTGCGCCGATCGGCGGACTTTGCGCCGATAACGGAGAATTTCGCCCCATATTCGGGGTTTCGGACCAGCCGGGGTTGGAAACGGGCGTGGAGGCAGATGTTGTAGCCTTCGCCTCGTTGATTGCCCGAAGGCGGATCCTGATGGGTTGGAGAGCAGCCTCTCCACCCTGTGCCCTGGCGTGGCGGGGGGACCTGCTGGAATTCCTGACTCTTGAGAAGGTTAAGTTTGAACTGAGGGGCAGGATGGAGGGATTCTACAATTCATGGGCGTTATTCATTATGCACTTTTGAGAAGTGGATCACATCGAACATTAGTTGGGGGGCGGGGGGGGCTGTGTGTGTTAATGGCGACTATGAGTGATCCCTAATTCCTTTTTGTCATTTGTTTGTGTGAACATGCGGGCTAATGTTTGGGGCTTGGTGGGAGGATGGGATCGTTGTTATTGATATGGGGATTGACATATTTGTTCCTGATTATTGTTTATTGTAAATTTGGGAGAAAATGTGAAAAAGGAGAATAAAAAATATTTTTTTTTTAAATGACGGTACACAATAAGTTGTATAATTGCTGAACTGGGAGTCATGCAATAAAGGCCATTCTCCAATCATTTGTTTGATTTGGATTAGGACCAGACTTGACCAAGCCTCGAGCGCAGCAATACTCAAGAAGCTCGACACCATCCAGGACAAAGCAGCCCCGCTCGATCGGCACCCCATCCACAAACATGCACTCCCTCCACCACCGACACACAGTGGCAGCCGTGTGTACCATCTACAAGATGCACTGCAGCAACTCACCAAAGTTCCTGAGGCAGCACCTTCCAAACCCACGACCTCTACCATCTAGAAGGACAAGGGCAGCAGATACCTGGGAACCCCACCGCCTGGAGGTTCCCCTCCAAGTCACTCACCACCCCGACTTGGAAATATATCGGCCGTTCCTTCACTGTCGCTGGAATCTTGGAACTTGCATTTAACGACGTTTCAAGTGCTGATCGAAATACTACTTCAATGTTGTGAGGGTTGCTGCCTCGACCACCCTTTCAGGCAACGAGTTCCGGATTTCCCACCACCCTCTGGGTGAAAAGGTTTTTCCTCAAATCCCCTCTAAATCTCCTGCCCCTTAACTTTAAACTTGTGCCCCCTGGTTATTGACCAAGGAGGAAAGGTTCCTTCCTAGCCACCCTATCGAAGTCCCTCATAATGTTGTCCACCTCAATCAGGTCCCCCTCAGCCTTCTCTGCTCCAAGGAAAACAACCCCAGCCTAACCAGCCTCTCTCCATAGCTGAAACGCTCCAGCCCAGGCAACGTCCTGGTGAATCCCCTCTGCACCCTCTCTAGTGCAACCACATCCTTCCTATAGAGTGGCAACGAGAACTGCACACAGTACTCTAGCTGTGACCTAACCAGCGTTTTATACAGGTCCAGCATAGCCTCCCTGCTCTGGGCTGAAATCTCCAGTCCCCTAGCTGCGTGTTACCCGGCGGTGCGCACTTTGTTGACAATCGGACACTCTTCCCGCCATTTGTGTGTGTGTGTGTAAACTGCAGCTTAAGCAGAATGGCTTTCATGGGAACTGGAGAACAATATTGTGCAACTGAACATTTCACTGATAACACTTTGTTCTGGAACAGTAAGAACAAGACGTGAGGACGAATTATGTCGATTACTTCAGGATTGTTTAACGTAAACCTTATTTAAAAAAACAGCAGCTTGAAGATTTCAACGGTGATATCCCAGAGCTCAACAGTCGCAAGACAGGTCCCTGAGTTTGGAAGCTCACACCGCACACCCTCCAGAGCGAGTCTGGCCAAGTTCTCTCTCACCGGTAGTATTCTTTGCTCAAGTTGTG
This sequence comes from Scyliorhinus torazame, assembly GCF_047496885.1. Lineage (NCBI taxonomy): Eukaryota > Metazoa > Chordata > Chondrichthyes > Carcharhiniformes > Scyliorhinidae > Scyliorhinus > Scyliorhinus torazame. Next base: position 28,900,457 of record NC_092726.1, read on the forward strand.
AGTCATCAAGCTGAAGTAACTGTTCAAGTCAGCACCTGACTGAGGTCTTAATTGAGTTAAACAAAGTTATCGATATGTAAAATTAAATCAAACTAGCAGTGAGTATTCAATTTGACTGTTTTGTCAGTTAATGCCAGCAGAGGGCAGTAACGTATTGGCACCCCAATGGGACATGTCTAACTTAAAGAGTCCAGTCCGGAGTTAAACATTACACACACACACACAAATGGCGGGAAGAGAGTGTCCGATTGTCAACAAAGTGCGCACCGCCGGGTAACACGCAGCTAGGGGACTGGAGATTTCAGCCCAGAGCAGGGAGGTTAAGCTGGACCTGTAGAAAACGCTGGTTAGGTCACAGCTAGAGTACCGTGTGCAGTTCTCGTCGCCACTCTCTAGGAAGGATGTGATTGCACTAGAGAGGGTGCAGAGGAGATTTCAATCACCCAGCCTGAATTAAGAGAGCAGTAGCCCCAAGTGATGGCCAGGTGTAAGTGGGTGAAGCAAGCATAAACGAGCATAAACAAAGGACTGGGTAGCCAATTAGTTCTGAGGGTGTGTTTGAACTACCGAGGTTGCAGACAAATTGTTAAAGCAATAGATTAAAGACTAGCGGTTAATAAGCCAGGGTATGAAAGAGATAATGTTGGAAAATCTCAGCAGGTCTGGCAGCATCCGTAGGGAGAGAAAAGAGCCAACGTTTCTAGTCCGATGACTCTTTTTTAAAGCTTTCTCATTGGACTCGAAACGTTAGCTCTTTTCTCTCCCTACAGATGCTGCCAGACCTGCTGAGTTTTTCCAGCAATTTCTCTTTGGTTTCAGATTCCAGCATCCGCGGTAATTTCCTTTTAATAAGCCAGGGAAACCTCCCATAAACAGCCTTGAGGTGTGTTCAGCAAACCTCAAGTGTGTAGACGAGGAGAGGCCGGGTGGCAGGTTAATGGAAAAGGTATCTGGGAAGGTGTTTAAGAGAATTCAGGAGAGATATAGCCCAGAGCTGAAGGGGTTGGATTACGAGGGGAGGTTGAGTAGACTGGGACTGTACTCACTGGAATTTAGAAGGATGAGGGGGGATCTTATAGAAACATATAAAATTATGAAGGGAATAGATAGGATAGATGCGGGCAGGTTGTTTCCACTGGCGGGTGAAAGCAGAACTAGGGGGCACAGCCTCAAAATAAGGGGAAGTAGATTTAGGACTGAGTTTAGGAGGAACTTCTTCACCCAAAGGGTTTTGAATCTATGGAATTCCTTGCCCAGTGAAGCAGTTGAGGCTCCTTCAGTAAATGTTTTAAAGATAAAGATAGATAGTTTTTTGAAGAATAAAAGGATTAAGGGTTATGGTGTTCAGGCCGGAAAGTGGAGCTGAGTCCACAAAAGACCAGCCATGATCTCATTGAATGGTGGAGCAGGCTCGAGGGGCCAGATGGCCTACTCCTGCTCCTAGTTCTTATGTTCACATATGCTCTTCGCTTCCTCTCTGCCAGATTACTGTGTTGGTTAACTCAGTTCTGAGCAATGGCTGAGTCTCAGCCAGGATGGGAAAGGACGCTCAGGGAGTGCCTGAACTGCAAATGGCCCAGGTGAATAATAATAATCTTTATTGTCACAAGTCGGCTTACATTAACCCTGCAACAAAGTTACTGTGAAAAGGGCAGTTTGGGGAGAAAATGAAAGGGCGTAGGGTCCGTCGAACAGAGGCAGCATCAGGAAAACACGCGTCGAAATGCGAGGCAGCCATCGCAATCGAAAATTGGAAGAAATGGAGAGAGAAAATTTAAAACAAGAGATGCAAAAAAATGAGATTTACTTACAGGAGAATCAGATGGACTTGGTGAGTGTGAACCCATTCTACATGAAATGAATATCGCTTATTGTCACAAGTAGGCTTCAAATGAAGTTACTGTGAAAAGCCCCTAGTCGCCACATTCCGGCGCCTGTTCGGGGAGGCCGATACTGGAATTGAACCGTGCTGCTGACCTGCCTTGGTCTGCTTTCAAAGCCAGCCATTTAGCCCAGTGTGCTGGAAACTCAGTTGGCTTATTTGGAAAAGGAGCAAGCTGTTAGTGAACAAAGCTCGGCCAAAGAAATTAAAAAGTTGAAGAAGAGATGTGCTCATTTACAAGCCACGGTAAAAGTGCAGGAAACCAGTCAAACCTCTTGACATCAAACCACTGACCAATCAAAATGTCAGCATGGGACAGCTAAGTTGAAGTCGCAACTCCAGCCCTGGAGCCTCGTCTTACTCTTATTATTTTTTTTTTTTCCTTTCGCGTTTCTTCAGTGTTATTTCAAAAATGTAGCTTTTGTTTTTGCTTTCCACATTTCAACGGTTGTCGGAACATCACCACGAACGCCCAATGGGATATATCATAGAGGGAGTGCCCAACAGCGTCCTCTGGTGGTCATTTGTTCATGCTACAATCAAACCAACAGCCGCAAACGTGACGGCAATTTTTTTTGTCGCGGATTTCAAATCCTGACTTTGGAGGATGCTGGAAAGGGACAAACCTGGGTTTGTGGGGTGGGTGGGTGTGGGGGGGTGGGGGGGGGGGGCAGAATGCACCACAGACTAACAGTAAATTCAGAGAGAATGGGTGAAAACAATCTATTTGGGGCAGCATATATGGGCTGGTTTAGCACACTGGGCTAAATCGCTGGCTTTGAAAGCAGACCAAGGTAGGCCAGCAGCACGGTTCGATTCCCGTAACAGCCTCCCTGAACAGGTGCCGGAATGTGGTGACTAGGGGATTTTCACAGTAACTTCATTGAAGCCTACTTGTGACAATAAGTCATTTTAATTTCATGGTGGCACAGTGGTTAGCACAGCTGCCTACAGCGCTGAGGACCCGGGTTCGAATCCCGGCCCTGGGTCACTGTCTGTGTGGAGTTTGCACATTCTCCCCGTGTGTGTGGGTTTCGCCCCCACAACCCATAGATCTGCAGGCGAGGTGGATTTGCCGCGCTAAATTGCCCCTTCATTGGAAAAACGAATTGGGTACTCTAAATTAATTTTTTTAAATAATAATTTGTCCGCGATTGGATTTAATCTTTGTATCCCAGATTTGATTCCCGGCTTGGGTCACTTTCTGTGCGGAGTCTGCACGTTCTCTCCGTGTCTGCGTGGGTTTCCTCCCACAGTCCAAAGATGTGCGGGTTAGGTGGGATTGGCCATGATCAATTGCCCTTAGTGTCCAAAAAGGTGAGGTGGGGTTACTGGGTTACCGGGATAGGGTGGAGGTGGAGGTTTAGGTCGGGTGCTCTTTTCCAAGGGCTGGTGCAGACTCGATGGGCCGAATGGCCTCCGTCTGCACTGTAAATTCTATCCTTCAGTGCTGCATTCGCTGTCGAAGATGAGCATCTTTTATGTTACTCCAGGCTACACCCCCTTGCGTTATTTTAAGCCCCGCACACAGTTAGCGTGATCCACACTGACGTGCAAGCTAATGCCTCGCAGATATTCCGATACAAGTTCCGATACAAGGCTTCTCTTTATCGAAATAGCACTCTTCCCTCCTAACGGTGCTGGTAGAGCGTTACAAGCACAGGAGCAGGCAAACCCATTCGTCCCGCCCCCACCTCTCCCCCCCCCAAGCAATCTTTTCTCCTTCAAATATTTGTCAATGATTTCATGGAAGACACTATAACCCACTACCCTATTATTAAGCACTACACTTCAAACCTTAAACACGCGTGGCATGAAAAGTTATTAGTTGATGTGGCATCCCCCTCTTTTGTCCGTCCCCGGTTATTGTCCCTTCAGCACTTGGAACCCGTTTCTCAGTGTTCGCTCTGTCGAATCATTTCACGGCATTGGCATAGATTTCATAGAATTTACAGTGCAGAAGGAGGCCATTCGGCCCATCGAGTCTGCACCGGCTCTTGGAAAGAGCACCCTACGCAAGGGCAACACCTCCCCCCTATCCCCGTAACCCAGTAACCCCACCCAACACTAAGGGCAATTTTGGACACTAAGGGCATTTTAGCACGGCCAATTCACCTAACCTGCACATCTTTGGATTGTGGGAGGAAACCGGAGCACCCGGAGGAAACCCACGCACACACGGGGAGGATGTGCAGACTCCGCACAGACAGTGACCCCAGCCGGAATCGAACCTGGGAACCTGGAGCAGTGAAGCAATTGTGCTAACCACAATGCTATCGTGGGTGCCCCACCTCTCCTCCACGGTGTCCATCAGGGCCCGCATCTGCGAACCGCGGTGCAGCTCTTCTGACTGCCATCTTGTTGTCTAGAATGAGGGTGTATTAGGGTCTGGAGTACGTATCTGCGGTTGCAGTTTATCAGCCTCTAACGCGCCAACTCCGTTCCCAGGTGAATCGGATACCGGTTTTTATTGGATTGGATTTGTTTATTGTCACGTGTACCGAGGTACAGTGAAAGGTATTTTTCTGCGAGCAGCTCAACAGATCATTAAGTACATGGAAAGAAAAGGAAATAAAAGAAAATACATAAAAGAAAATACATAATAGGGCAACACAACATATACAATGTAACTACATAAGCACCGGCATCGGATGAAGCATACAGGGTGTAGTGTTAATGAGGTCAGTCCACAAGAGGGTCATTTAGGAGTCTGGTGACAGTGGGGAAGAAGCTGTTTTTGAGTCTGTTCGTGCGTGTTCTCAGACTTCTGTATCTCCTGCCCAATGGAAGAAGTTGGAAGAATGAGTAAGCCGGGTGGGAGGGGTCTTTGATTATGCTGCCCGCTTTCCCCCGGCAGCGGGAGGTGTAGATGGAGTCAATGGATGGGAGGCAGGTTTGTGTGATGGACTGGGCTGTGTTCACGACTCCCTGAAGTTTCTTGCGGTCCTGGGCCGAGCAGTTGCCATACCAGGCTGTGATGCAGCCTGATAGGATGCTTTCTATGGTGCATCTGTTAAAGTTGGGAAGGGTTAATATGGATATGCCGAATTTCCTTAGTTTACTGAGGAAGTATAGGCGCTGTTGTGCTTTCTTGGTGGTAGCGTCGACGTGGGGTGGACCAGGACAAATTTTTGGTGATCTGCACCCCGAGGAATTTGAAACTGCTAACCATCTCCACCTCGGCCCCGTTGATGCTGACAAGGGTGTGTACAGTACTTTGCTTCCTGAAGTCAATTACCAGTTTTGCTGGCATTGAGGGAGAGATTGTTGTTGCTGCACCACTCCACTAGGTTCTCTATCTCCCTCCTGTATTCGGACTCGTCGTTATTCGAGATCCGGCCCACTATGGTCGTATCATCAGCAAACTTGTAGATGGAGTTGGAACCAAATTTTGCCACGCAGTCGTGTGTGTACAGGGGGTAGAGTAGGGGGCTAAGTACGCAGCCTTGTGGGGCCCCGGCATTGAGGACTATTGTGGAGGAGGTGTTGTTGTTCATTCTTACTGATTGTGGTCTGTGGGTCAGAAAATCGAGGATCCAGTTGCAGAGGGAGGAGCCAAGTCCGAGGTTTTGGAGCTTTAATATGAGCTTGGCTGGGATTATGGTGTTGAAGGCGGAGCTGCAGTCAATAAATAGGAGTCTGATGTAGGAGTCCTTGTTGTCGAGATGCTCTAGGGATGAGTGTAGGGCCAGGGAAATGGCATCTGCTGTGGGCCGGTTGCGGTGGTATGCGAATTGCAGTGTATCAAGGCGTTCTGGGGGTATGGAGGTGATGCGCTTCATGACCAACCTCTCGAAGCACTTCATTACGACTGGAGTCAGGGCCACTGGTCGGTAGTCATTGAGGCACGTTGCCTGGTTCTACTTTGGCACCGCTATGATGGTGGTCTTCTTGAAGCAGATGGGGACCTTGGAGTGGAGTAGGGAGAGGTTGAAGATGTCCGCAAACACATCTGGCAGCTGGTCATCCTGGTTCATCAGGAGGGATGCGCTGCTGCCTGAGATACCGCTCGGCTTTGCTTTGTAGCCCGTTATGTTGTTTAGTCCTTGCCACAACCGCCGTGAGTCTGTCTGTGACTCTAGTTTGGTTTGATATTCTCTCTTGGCATCTCGGATGGCTTTGCGGAGGTCATACCTGGATTTCTTGTATAGGTAAGGGTCGTCTGACTTGAACGACTCAGACCTGTCCTTCAGTAGGGAGACAATCTCGCGATTGAGCCATGGTTTCCGGTTGGGGAACGTACAAACTGCTTTCTTTGGCATGTAGTCGTCCACACATTTTCTGATGAAGTCTGTGACGGTGGTGGGATACTCATTTAAGTTGGTCGCTGAGTTCTTAAATATGGACCAATCCACTGTCTTTAAGCAGTCACGTAGGAGCTCTTCAGTTTCCTCGGAGCAGCACTGCACAACCTTCTTAGCTGGATTCTCCCGTTTGAGTTTCTGCTTGTATGCCGGGAGAAGGAGCACCGTCTTATGGTCTGATTTCCCAAAGTGCGGTCGGGGGAAGGCACGGTAGGCGCCCTTGATTTTTGAGTTGCACTGCTCGAGAGTGTTGTCGCCTCTGGTGGGACAGGAGATGGAATTTTGGCAGTGCACTCTTGAGGTTGGCCTTGTTGAAGTCCCCGGCCACGATGAACAAGGCCTCTGGGTGTTCTGTTTCGTAGTTGTTTATAACTGTGTACAGTTGGTCCAGCGCCTTCTTCACTTCTGCCTGGGGTGGGATGCAGACCGCTGTGATAATGGCTGAAGTGAACTCACGAGAATTGCTCTAGTTCCATGTGGCGCCGGTTCTCGCTCATTAACGGATCCTGAATTGTCCAGGACCAGCGCCGATTCCATGGTTCAGTTGCGGTGTCAGCACTTGGCTCTGAAACGGCAAATCCAGCGGTGTCTGGTGTTATACGTTTAGCTGCTGTTGTATAAAGAGTCAACGGTTCTGCTCCTTTTCTACAAACACCTTTAATTTACTTCAACACTCTGCACAAAACTCTAACATCACATCACCTGACACAAAGGCCACCTGAAGCCCCTTTACATATCAGTGTCAATTATTGGATACTTAACATAAATGACACAACTAATTGGAATGTTTCTTAACCCATTACTTAACAGTCTCCCCTTCCTTGGACAAAAAAATAATTAGGTGAAAACAAAATGACAAGAAGCTCAAAAACACACACGCAATTTCCCCCCTTCATTTTTTTCCATTCTTGGGGAAAGAAAGTCACAGAAACAGGTGCCCTTCATTAACAATATCCAAAAGTAGCCCCTCTTTTTGTAAAACAGTCTGACAATTAATATCTACTGTTGACCCATTTAATTTTTGCTATTTCCCCTCTGTCCAACATCTGCTTCAAACTTGCAATGTCTATCTTTAACCTTTTTTCAGCGACAGTTTTTGTAGAGTGCACATTTTTCCACAGGGATTTATTGTCAATGTGATGTTCAATAGGTATATTACCCAAATCTCCTGATCCCAAAATTTCTGAGATATATAAAAGGCCATATCCACTGCCTCTACAAGGCTTAACGTCTCAGCAGCCAAAGTGCTTTTGACCACTCTCCTTATTTTCTTTGTTTCCCACACAAGAGGGCAACATTTACCATTGTTCCCCAAAAGGAAAATTCTAAAACCTCCTGCGCTTGAAACCCCATCACATAAATTTGCGTAGGACACATCACTATAAACTATGAGTTTCAAGTGCCTACGGTCACCTAAAACCGGGAACCGCAAAACACAATCCTGCATTTTTAGTTTGACCAACGCTTTATTTGCTCTTATTATGTCTTCCACTTTGGGATCATTCATTTTTGTACTCAACTCTAAGACATCAAAACTCACGTCCGGTCTAGTCTGTCTACCTAACCAATTCAGTTGCCCAATTAAACTTCGCAGTTGCTCTTTTTCCATCTTTGAAACAATTGCGTCTTTTTGTGAAACCCGGCCACGGCTAATTGCTATTGGGCTGATGCTTTCCTAATAAGATTGCGGACATAAAGTTGCCCCTAACTTAGTCTGTCCGATTTCCAGTTCAATATATTTAAATGCACCGGAAGCCTGACTTCCAACCCTGAATTCTTTCCTCAAACCAGAGATTACAATAGCTTCGAAATCACTAGTCCCACCCCACAAAAAATTATCGACATGCATCATAAAGATGCCATAAAGATTTCCTTTTCAGTGCCAGTAAAACGTTGCCGGATCTGCTTTCAACTGGCAACAGCCTAACTTTAACAAAACTGACCTTACCGAAAAATACGAGACTCTAGAAGCATCATTTAATCCATATACACATTTGTTCAACTTCCAGAGTACCCCTTCTGTGTTAGCTGCTTCTTTAGGAGGACGGAGAAAAATGTCTCTCTGGAGCTGATGCCCCTGCAAGAAGGCAGCTTTCATATCTATAGATTTGCATTCCCATGCCTTTGTGGCTAATAGAGCCAAGAAGATCTTTAAAATAACTTTCCTGCCATAGGTGAATCTACCCTTAAATCCTGATCTTCTAAGTTTTCTTCAAATCCCCTTGCCACAAGCCTGGCCTTTGCCTTATAAGTTCCATCCGGAAGAACCTTTTCTGTGCAAATCCATCTGTGGGATAGAGCTCTTTGTCCCCTATCCGGTACTTCTGTGTATACCCCAAATTCACTCCAAGTATGCGATTCTTGCTGTTTGACATCTTTGATAACTTTTTCATCTAACTTATTGGAAGCCACCAAAATCTCACATGCTTGTGGGCTTCTACTCCTATTAGTATTTGTAGTCTTACTCATGTTCCGAGACCTTGATAAACTACATCCACTCTCCCACCTGGTATTTCGTTCTGTACTGCTACTGCTTGATCTTTCCCTTCTGCTGTGGGATGTCCTTTCAATAGTTCTCGACCTTTTCCTGCGGACCTGTTCACTATCCGATGTACTATCTGAACTGGCACTGCGTTTCTATGCCCTCCATTTTTGAACTTCGTGTTCCCAATCCATTGTCTTGATTCCCTCCCCTGAATGCTGCGCATTCAACCAATGTTTATCCTTTCCAGTGGCCTTCCCTGCTCTACTAATAACAGTTGCATCCTTCCATTGACTAGACCCTTCAGGCAAGTATGTCACTTTTGTACCAACTTTTGGCAGTTGCCCTTTCGGAAAAATGGCCTGTTCTAAATCATCAGAAGTGTTGTGTTCCTCTACAGAAACCCTGTCTATATCAGTTAACTGGTCCTCATAGTTCTGTAACACATGCGTACCAGATAACCCTGGTTCCTCGTTATGTCTGTCTGCTCTGTCTAAATTTGAAAATTTGTAATCTGTATCCATTATCCTTGATGAATGTACCCTAACAGTTTGATTACCATGTTGCAAAATAATTGTTTTGCAATCTATGCCTATGATCTTCCCTGGGCCTTTCCATTCATTAAAATTGTCTCTCTTATAGTATACTATGTCTCCTTGCTGAAAAATGGTATTTGATGGCCGTACATTATGCCTCAAAGCTCTGCGAATTCTTTCAGAGACTTCTGCTTCCAAAAAAGCCTTTCTACTGCAAAGTAAAGCATTTAAATGCTCAGCAAAGGCAAAGCTAATTGTAGTCCCTTCCCAAGCTGGAGGCTGGTCATCCAAAATGGATGGAATTTTAGGATTTCTACCAAACACAAATTGAATATAGCCCATAACCATCTGCAATGAATTCTTTGCATGTACCGCCCATGCTAAAGCTGAATTTAGCTTGCAGTTTGGTCTATCTGCCAAAGTTTTCCAGAGCATGTCATCTATTACCGCATGGTTTCTTTCACACGCACACCATTACTAAATGGGCTTTCTGCAGCTGTATTCAGAACTGTCATATTCACGTTTTCACACATATCCCTAAACTCATCATTAGCAAATTCTCCCCCAGTGTCCGTGAGGAATTTTACCGGTGGGCCCATTCCTGACCCTATCCATTTTTCCATGATTTGATCCAGGATTACTCTCTTTTCTTTACTTTGTACAATCATTGCTTGACTAAATCTGGTTGCTCAATCTACAAAATGCAAAATAAATATATTATTGGCTTTATCCCAGATTTTAAGGTCCATGGCCACAATGTTGTTAAAATCCCTGGCCAAAGGTAGGGTTACTATCGGTCGTGCTGGTGTCCTTCTGTACTTCCTACAAAATTCACAGCGATCACTATTAGCTTCGTATAGTCTTCATCCCTTACCCCTGCATCCTTTTTAATAAATTTTTCAGCCTCCGAGGAGACGGATGCGCAAATTGCCTATGCAGTTTTAATACAACAAGCTTTCTATCAGCAAAAGTCCCATTTTCAACTGCCATTAACACATCCTTAACAACTGTACTATTACTATTGAAATATTATTTGTCAGTAATGGGATACAATAGTGTCCCGACTGTGTAAATTGTAAGTCCACCGTCTTTCCAAAAACTGTTGCCTTATCCTGTTCCATATCCAGTTTCATGTGTGCTTTCTTCATCGATGGTCTGCTCAGAAGCAAAGGTATCTCACTTGACACAACATCCGTGCTAATGAAATGATTCATTCCGGCAATATTGCAAGGGATCACCACTCTTTTCAGCGACTTCAGAGTATTATCATCCCCAAACCTGAAACTTGTGGAACTTTCAAATTCCTTAACCTTGTTACGATTTTCAGCATTCAAGGAGTCCAGGTAACATTTTAACCAGTCAATTCCACACACAGCAGATGTGCAGCCACTGTCCAATACAGCACAGTTAAAGAATTCTGCAACCAACACCCTCATTACCGGCGTAAAGCTGCTTGTTAATAGAACGATGCCTTCTTTCTGGTCACTATCTTTTTCCTCTTCTGACTCTTCCGTGTCATGTGTCGCTTCAAACACTCTATTATAATGTGCTGGACAGTTGAAAGCATAATGGTATTGAGAGTCACATCGAAAACATTGATTTATCATGCCCCGTGCATTTCTGGGGTTCATCCTCCTATGGGGTTCTAACTGGGTTTCTGTCTTAATAATTTCCGGGTCCTGATCTTCTTCTATAGTCTTGGAACCTGTTTGTAGCCGTGTGATTTTGCCATCCTGTTAGTAGTATATCTTCCATATTCTGCTTTATTGCAGGCTGAGCTATTTGGGTCATCAGAATCGAATGTTTCCCCAGAAACCTTTTTAATGCTTCTGTCATCTGATCGAATAAGGTATCCTTAGCCGCAAACTGAACTCCTGTCAAAACCAGGAGCCTATTCATTTAAAGGCCAACACAGACTGTGGAAATTCCAGGTTGTGTTTCTGCAGCCTTTTATATAGTCTGCCAAATTCCATTATATAGTCTTCGATGGAGAAATCCTCTATTTTCCAAAACCTATCAAATTCGAACCATGCTTCATACACACTTAACAAGTCATCCTTCTTACAAATCTTATCCATATAATGTAATAAAGTCTCCAGACCGTCTTCTGAGTCTAACTCTTCCAATTCCAGCTCAGAAAACACTTTGCTCCGGATTGTACTGCCATAAGGTAGAGAAAGAGCCAATGCCATACCTTGTTTTCTCTTTCCCAAAGCAGTTACCTTAGTCCACATAACTACTGCACTTCTATGGGCAACACGGTGGCGCAGTGGGTTAGCCCTGTGCCTCACGGCGCCGAGGTCCCAGGTTCGATCCCGCCTCTGGGTCACTGTCCGTGTGGAGTTTGCACGTTCTCCCCGTGTCCGCGTGGGTTTCGCCCCCACAATCCAAAGATGTGCAGGTTAGGTGGATTGGCCACGCTAAATTGCCCCTTAATTGGAAAAAATTAATTGGGTACTCTTAATTTTTATTTTTTTTAAATACTGCACTTCTCCATTGGTCCTACGATCCCCTTTCAGAAAATAAGGGGGGTATTCGTATCCAGCCATCTTTATCCTAGGTTCAGCCATATATCTTTGGGGGGGGGGGGGTTTCTCACTCACTCCTAGGTTTGGTCTGGAAAAGTTGTATCTTTCAACCCTTCACATTTGCACAGCAATCATCCTCTGCCACCATTTGTTATACGTTTAGCTGCTGTTGTACAAAGAGTCAACGGTTCTGCTCCTTTTCCACAAACACCTATAATTTACTTCAACAGACTCTGCACAAAACTCTAACATCACATCACCTGACACAAAGGCCACCTGAAGCCCCTTTACATATCAGTGTCAATTATTGGATACTTAACATAAATGAGACAACGAATTGGAATGTCTCTTAACCCATTACTTAACATCTGGGAGGAACTGGGTGAGCCCGTGACTTCACTGTCTTGGTAATAAATCTCTTTTAAGGTATCAGCTGGCTTCAGGTACATTCTTCTTCAACATACAATGATTGGATCTAACTCAACTGAGACTGTTCCATTAAATCTCTTCTGTATCCTCTCCTGAACCTTCACACCCTTCTGAAAGTGTGGTGTCCACACCTTCCCTTGCCCCCAACCACAGCAGTTCTGATGTTCGCTGGCTCTCTCTCTCGCGCTCTCTTTTTCTTTAGTTAGTTCTACAGTTGTACTATTTCTTTCCATTTGATGTTACTCACCCTGTGGCATTGGCTTTTGGCAGGTACATGTCCATTTGCTTCTCTCTCCACTTTGATGTTACTCCTCTCTAGCCCCCATTGTTTCTCTAGTCACATTTGTAAAATACTTGTTTTCCACTGATAAGCGAATTCACATCTCATATTTGCTCCAGACGCCTGTCTCCAATCCATTCCGGGGTTGTTCTTTGCTTTTTGTAATCTTAATTTCCCCAATTGTTAACATCCTTCAAGCTGCTCCTTGAAACCAACCTCTTTGGCCAATCTTTTGGTCCTCCAACCGAATATCTGTGGCTCGGTCTCACACTTTGTTTTCTAGTGTTGCTCTGAAGCACCTTGACACGTTTCATTAAGGTGCTGTAGGAATGTGAGTTAATCGGCCTTTGATAGATTTCCCGGCTGTCAAAAGCAGTTAAACTGCGGAGGGCCATGATAATGGTTCTGCTCCAAAGTGGTACTCCCAGCTCGAGTAAGTTCATAAGATATAGGACCAGAAAGGGCGACATTGGGCGCAGTGGCTAGCACTGGGACCGCGGCACCGAGGAACCGGGTTCGAATCCCGGCTCTGGGTCACTGTCCATGTGGGGTTTGCATATTCTCCCCGTGTCTGCGTGGGTTTCACCCCGACGTCCCAAAAATGTGCAGGGTAGCTGGATTGGCCACGCTAAATTGCCCCTTAAAAAAGAAGATAAAGTAGCAGAATTGGCCATTTGGCCTATCGAGTCTGCTCCGCCATTCATCTGATCTCATCCTGGCCTTAACTCCACCGTCCTGCCCGTTCTCCACAACCCTTCAACCCATTAAACTCCTCCTTAAATTTACTGACTGTCCCAGCATCCACCGCACTCTGGGGTAGCGAATTCCACAGATTCACAACCCTTTGGGAGAAGTAGTTTCTCCTCAACTCGGTTCTTAATTTGCGACCTCTTTCCCTTTCATTCTAGAATTCCTCATAAGAGGAAGCATCCCCTCCAGTTCTTTATCCATACCGTTTATCAGTTTGTATACCTCAATTTGATCTTGACTCATTCGTCTAAACGTGAAAGAGTATCGGCCTAAACTGCTCAATCTCTCTTCATACTACAAACCCCTCATCTCTGGAATCAATCGAGTGAACCTCCTCTGAACTGCCTCCAATGGCACGACACCTTTCCTCAAATAAGGGGACCAAAACTGTGCACAATACTCCAGGTGCGGTCTCACCAATGCCTTGTATTGATTCAACAACACTTCCTTACCTTTATACTCTATTCCTTTAGTGCCATCCTCCAGTCAGATCCAGCAATTTTATCTCTGACCTGTACCAGAACAGACACATGCAGCATTGCACAGTTTCCACACCATTACCCTGATCTTTAATGATTGCAAATAGCTGTCAGCGCAGTCACTTCTTTTGGATGTCAATGAGGGGAAATCGGGTTCCACTGTTTGGTTTAATCTTCGTAAAGCTTACCTTTCTTGCTGGTACAACTTCACAGTGGAAGACACAAATAACATGCCAGTGACTGATGGAAATGAGGCTATGACAGGTGAGGACCTTGAGAGGATTGTTATCACCAAGGAGGTAGTGATGGGCAAGCTAATGGGGCTAAAGGTAGACAAGTCTCCTGGCCCTGATGGAATGCATCCCAGAGTGCTAAAAGAGATGGCAAGGGAAATTGCAAATGCACTAGTGATAATTTACCAAAATTCACTAGACTCTGGGGTGGTCCGGGCGGATTGGAAATTAGCAAACGTGACACCACTGTTTAAAAAAGGAGGTAGGCAGAAAGCGGGTAATTATAGGCCAGTGAGCTTAACTTCGGTAGTAGGGAAGATGCTGGAATCTATCATCAAGGAAGAAATAGCGAGGCATCTGAATGGAAATTGTCCCATTGGACAGACGCAGCATGGGTTCATAAAGGGCAGGTCATGCCTAACTAATTTAGTGGAATTTTTTGAGGACATTACCAATGCGGTAGATAACGGGGAGCCAATGGATGTGGTATATCTGGATTTCCAGAAAGCCTTTGACAAGGTGCCACACAAAAGGATGTTGCATAAGATAAAGATGCATGGCATTAAGGGTAAAGTAGTAGCATGGATAGAGGATTGGTTCATTAATAGAAAGCAAAGAGTGGAGATTAATGGTGTTTCTCTGGTTGGCAATCAGTAGCTAGTGGTGTCCCTCAGGGATCAGTGTTGGGCCCACAATTGTTCACAATTTACATAGATGATTTAGAGTTGGGGACCAAGGGAAATGTGTCCAGGTTTGCAGACGACACTAAGTTGAGTGGTAAAGCAAAAAGTGCAGAGGATACTGGAAGTCTGCAGAGGGATTTGGATAGGTTAAGCGAATGGGCTAGGGTCTGGCAGATGGAATACAATGTTGACAAATGTGAGGCTATCCGTTTTGGTATGATAACAGCAAAAGGGATTATTATTTAAGTGATAAAATATTAATTTTATAACCTAATTCACTAGGTTAATCCCAGAGCTGAAGGGGTTGGATTACGAGGAGAGGTTGAGTAGACTGGGACTGTACTCGTTGGAATTTAGAAGGATGAGGGGGGATCTTATAGAAACATATAAGATTAGGAAGGGAATAGATAGGATAGATGCGGGCAGGTTGTTTCCACTGGCGGGTGAAAGCAGAACTAGGGGGCATAGCCTCAAAATAAGGGGAAGTAGATTTAGGACTGAGTATAGGAGGAACTTCTTCACCCAAAGGGTTGTGAATCTATGGAATTCCTTGCCCAGTGAAGCAGTAGAGGCTCCTTCATTAAATGTTTTTAAGATAAAGATAGATAGTTTTTTGAAGAATAAAGGGATTAAGGGTTATGGTGTTCGGGCCGGAACGTGGAGCTGAGTCCACAAAAGATCAGCCATGAACTCATTGAATGGCGGAGCAGGCTCGAGGGGCTAGATGGCCTACTCCTGCTCCTAGTTCTTATGTTCTCTCTCCCGTCATAACTCTCTGAGGGAGAAAAAAATTATCTTCTTCTCTGTCCTAAATTCATGACCCCCTCGGTCTAGATTCTCCCACAAGGGGAAGCATCCTCTCCATATCCACCCTGTTAGGAGAATGTTCACGAGGTTGATTCCTGCAATGAGGGGATTGTTCTGGTCCAAAGACAACAAACTGAGGCTGTCCAATTTTCCTGGTCACTAAAGAACAAAGAGAGCAAAGAACAATACAGCACAGGAGCAGGCTCTTCGGCCCTCCAAGCCTGTACCGGTCATGATGCCACCCTTGGCCAAGTTCTCGGTGAGTTGCTCTTGCAGGGAGTTAGCATGCTTACGATGGGCCGCATGGCCTCCTTCTGTGGTACAAATTCATTCCTCAATATCAACCACACAGCCAATTTTCATCATCTCACGGCCAGACGTCCTTGTTGAACCCTCGATACGCGAGTCCCCTTTGGGCCTTGCCACTGAATACAGCCTAGCCCCGAGGCCCCACAGGGTTTGACTGCACTGACCCGGGACTGTCTGGGGGGAAATCCTCAGCAAACAAGGAAGACAAAAAATAATCGTTCATTTTGACCCTGAGATATTTGCAGCAAAGGTGATGAGGGAAATGTGGCTGGAAATGGGACCGTGACATGGCCTTGATGATCTGGCTGTTTGGTTATGAGGGGATAGGACTGATGGGTCTGATGGGCTGAAGGGCCGGAAGCCGTTGCCCGGTGACGTCATGAGCGGATGACGTAAGGAGAACGGTGCGCGGCAAGAGGAAGGAGACAAGGACGTCGCGGTGGGGGGATGACGCCATCACGTCGCGAGGGGGCGGAAGGAACGTGGGGACGTCGCGAGCGGAGGGACGTGAGGAGGAGGAGGACGTCGCCAGAGGGGCGGGGGGGGGGGAACGTGAGGAGGACGTCGCGAGCGGAGGGACGTGAGGAGGACGTCGGGAGCGCAGGGACGTGAGGAGGAGGACGTCGCCAGAGGGGCGGGGGAACGTGAGGAGGACGTCGGGAGCGCAGGGACGTGAGGAGGAGGACGTGGCCAGAGGGGCGAGGGAACGTGAGGAGGACGTCGAGAGCAGAGGGACCGGAGGAGGAGGACGTCGCCAGGTGCCGTAGGACGTGAGGAGCAGGGCGCCGCCAGAGGGGGCGGAGGAACGTAAGGGGGTTACGTTCCTCCGCCCCTCTGGCGACGTCCTCACGCAAGGAGGGCGTCGCGCGAGCGGGTAAGGAGTGTGTAAGGTGGGCGTGTCCGTGTGGCGGGGAGCGTGCGCGTAACCTGTGCGCCGCAGCGTCTGCGTGTGCATTACCCCCTCCCCCCCCCCCCGTGCGCCGCTGCGTCAGCGTGCCCATTCCCCCCCGCCCCCCCCCCCCCCGGTGCGACGCAGCGTCAGCGTGCCCATTCCCCCGCGTGCGCCGCTGCGTCAGCGTGCCCATTCCCCCCCCCCGCGTGCGCCGCAGCGTCAGCGTGCCCATTCCCCCCCCCCCCGTGCGCCGCAGCGTCAGCGTGCCCATTCCCCCCCGTGCGCCGCTGCGTCAGCGTGCCCATCCCCCCCCCCCGTGCGCCGCAGCGTGCCCATTCCCCCCGTGCGCCGCAGCGTCAGCGTGCCCATTCCCCCCCCCCCGTGCGCCGCAGCGTCAGCGTGCCCATTCCCCCCCGCGTGCGCCGCAGCGTCAGCGTGCCCATTCCCCCCCCCCGCGTGCGCCGCAGCGTCAGCGTGCCCATTCCCCCCCGCGTGCGACGCAGCGTCAGCGTGCGCATTCCCCCACCTCGTGCGACGCAGCGTCAGCGTGCGCTCCCCCCCCCCCCCCACCCCGGGCGACGCAGCGTCTGCGTGCGCTCCCCCCCCCCACCCCGGGCGACGCAGCGTCTGCGTGCGCATTGCCCCGCGTGCGCCGCGGCGTCAGCCCCTCCCGCTCTGATCTCGCGAGGCCGGGCGCCGCTCGGGCGGAGAGGGGAAGGCTGGCGGCTAAGATGGCGGAGGGCGACAGCGGGAGCGAGCGAGGTGGCGGCGGAGGCGGCGGCGGCGGAGGAGGAGGAGGCGGGAGCGGGGCCGGGGGCGGAGGCGGAGGCGGCGGCGCGGGCGGGCTGCTGGCCCCGCCGCTGGCCCAGCAGCAGGAGACCCAGGAGCTGGCCTCCAAGCGGGTGGACATCCAGAACAAGCGCTTCTACCTGGACGTCAAGCAGAACGCCAAGGGCCGCTTCATCAAGATCGCCGAGGTGGGCGCCGGCGGCAACAAGAGCCGCCTCACCCTCTCCATGGCCGTGGCCGCCGAGTTCCGCGACTACCTGGGCGACTTCATCGAGCACTACGCCCAGCTCGGGCCCTCCGAGTCGGACGCGGGCGGCGGCCTGGGCGCCGAGGAGCCGCGGCGGGCCCTCAAGAGCGAGTTCCTGGTGCGGGAGAACCGCAAGTACTACATGGACCTGAAGGAGAACCAGCGCGGCCGCTTCCTGCGCATCCGCCAGACGCTGAACCGGGGCCCGGGCCTGGGCGGCAGCCAGGGCCAGACCATCGCGCTGCCCGCCCAGGGCCTGATCGAGTTCCGGGACGCGCTGGCCAAGCTCATCGACGACTACGGCGTGGAGGACGAGCCGTGCGGCCAGGCCGAGCTGCCCGAGGGCACCTCCATCACGGTGGACAGCAAGCGCTTCTTCTTCGACGTGGGCTCCAACAAGTACGGCGTCTTCATGCGGGTGAGCGAGGTGAAGCCCTCCTACAGGAACTCCATCACCATCCCCTACAAGGCCTGGGCCAAGTTCGGCGGCGCCTTCACCAAGTACGCCGAGGAGATGAAGGAGATCCAGGACAAGCACCGCGACAAGATGCTCTTCGAGAGGCGAGCCGACGAGTCGGACGGCGAAGACGTGGACGACGACTGAAGGAGAAGAGAGCAAGGAGAGCAGAGAGAGGAAATCCAAATTGGAGCAAGCAGAGCAAATTAGGGTCCCTCGACCCAGAAGGGTTTCCACCCCCACGCAAAAAGGAAGCGTCCAATTTGGAGTCAAAAAGAGAGACCTTTCGAAATTGCAAAAATGAAAATTGGGACTGTAAAGATTTTCTCTCTCACTCACACACACACACACACACTCTCAGATGAAGATTGGGACTCCCAAAGATTTGCACACACACAATCCAAATGGAATGTGAGCCTGTAAAGTTTTGCACACACAATCCAAAAGGAAATTGGGCCTGCAAAGATGTTCTCTCTCGAGCACACACACACACACACACACGCTCTCAGCTGAAAATTGGGCCTCCAAAAATTTGCGCGCACAAAATCCAAATGAACATTGGGTCTGCAAAGATTTTCTATCTCTCTCTCTCTCACACACACACATACTAAAATGAAAATTGGATCTGCAAAGATTTTCTATCTATCTCTCACACACACACACACACTGAAAGGAAAATGAAAATTGGGTCTGCAAAGATTTGCACACACCAAATCTAAATGGAAATTGGGTCTGCAAAGAGTTTCTCTCTCATACACACACTTCCTCAGAGGAAAATGGAAATTGGGTCTCCAAAAATTTGCGCGCACAAAATCCAAAAGCAATTTGTGTCTGCGAAGATTTTCTATCTCTCTCTCACACACACTCAAAGGAAAGTGAAAATTGGGTCTCCAAAGATTTGCGCGCACAAAATCCAAATGGAACGTGAGCCTGTAAAGTTTTGCACACACAATCCAATAGAAATTGGGCCTGCAAAGATTTTCTCTCTCACACACACACAGCGGAAAATCAAAATGAAAATTGGGTCTCCAAAGATTTGCGCGCACAAAATCCAAAAGCAAATTGGGTCTCCAAAGATTTTCTCACATACACTCGGAGGAAAATTAAAGAAGAAAATTGGGTCTCCAAAGATTTTCACACAAATCAAAAAGGAAATTGGGGTGTGCATTTCAAAAATTTCAGGTTTTCTCACACAAAATTGGGGATGCAAAGATTTTTACACAAATAGAAAATTGGGTCTGCATTGCAAACTTTTGAGATTTTCACACACCCACGGAAACAAAGTTTTGAATAGTATTTTTTGGGAAAAAGTTCCATCGGCGAAATGCATCTTCTTTCAGAGGAGGAGGAACCAACAAGCTCGCAACAACACGTTTGGTTCGCACGTGTGGACGCGAGCATGTTAACAGATCGAACAACATGCGGCGGGGGGGGGGGGCAATTTCTTCTTGAAGATGATGGGTAAACGGTTCGTTGGCAAAATACACCGTTGTTTGTGGAAAAGCGTTGTTGTCACTGAACCATCAATTCAGTTCGAAGAGAAAAAGAATTGGTGCGGTGACAAAATAAAAAGTTCTTAAATGCAAAGGAAGAAGTAACAAAATATGACCCTAAGCTGGAGCAAGAGATGACCTGCAGAGACACCATCACATCACTGAAGCCAGCAACCCGTCAGAAACAAAAAATGTTTTTTTCATACACAAAAAGTTCTTATGGAAGTTTTTTTTAATTATTTTAAATACTGGACAATCAAGAGTCATTTTTGAAATTTGTTTTTGTTCTGAATATTTGAAATATATCTTTGATAAAAATTGTCTTGGTCCTGATGTAAAAAATTTAGTATGTTTTTAAATAGAAGGCTTGACTTACTCAACCACATAGTGTACAGTATAGTGCTAGTTCCATAATATCTACTGCCAGGGGTAACATGTAAATTGGTGACACACAACTCATCCGTTAGCCAGTAATACGTATTTGTATTTTGGTTATTTATAGTGCAGTTTTTTCCAGTATTTTCTTTTGGCAGTGTGTTACATACATCTTGTATTAACTGTTCCAATGCAAACCATTAGCAGATTTTCGGCTCGTGTGAACTTGTTATCCCTGAGTAGAGACTGCTTGTAACTAGCCTAGGTGCTACTGTGGAAAACACATGACATGTCGAGCCTTGTAAGGAATACTTGCGTTTCTTTTGATTTTTAGTTTTTTTAATATATATATATATATATAAAAAAAACAGAAAACCGCCATCCACAACGTGCGATCTGAATTTTCCAGACTTGAGAGTGTGCATTTGCTTTTAAACAGTATAATTGTCTAAAAAAATCACAGCCACCCTTTCCCAAGAAACATTATTTATGTCCGCAAAATTATTAGGTATTGGGCAGAGTAAATTTGAACAGAAATTGATTGACCTCGCTAAAGCCAGCACTTAAAATTTAAAAAGGGGGGGGGGATTCAGACAGACCTTTTTTTCCCATCTAAAGATTTGCAGGAATTTAGGCTTTTTACCTGTATTTATTTATTAGAAGCAGTAATTATATTTGGCAGTATTTTCCCTCTATGCTCTGAGGTGTTCTATTAGAGCAGATAATGGAGCGATTTTCTGCCCATTGGCCCCCCCCCTCCCCGAAGTTAACGTACAGTCTGAACTAGTGTGTTTGGCCCACGTTTGAAGAGCCTTGCATTTTGTGTGCATTCGCTGCAGTCCCCTCGCTCATTCATTTTCTGTAACTCTGTGTTTGACTCCCACGAGTAAGCTCCCTCTTAAAATTTGTGATGTGTTGTCCAATTGCGTTTCAAGTTGTTGAGGAGAGGGGGGTCATGGTGAATCAAAGTGCAGGGATCGAAGCCAGGGCATTGATGTCACACTCGCGGATCACACAGCTTCCCGTTTTGAATGTATTTGATGTAAACAAAATTTCTCGACTGCCAGAGGGGGAACAAGTGAAGCTCTTGCCCGCTGGCAGACGAGGACCCCTGGGAGGAACTGCTGAGCAATATATAAAATGAAATGTATCACTTTAAAGCAGTTGCCTGCACCAGCTCCGGGCCCGTTACACTTTGTATGTTTTGGTTTAGACTGTTGGCCTCACGAGGTGAGAAAGCAGGTTACGCTGTTCCTGGTTTTGGGTTTAGGCAGCTTGCACCACCTTCCTCGTTGTGGTGACATCTTTAATCCCATGGCTAGTGGCATCTTGTCGTATACAACCGTCTTCCTGTCTGCTTGCAGCTGCTCCCAGCATGCGGTGATAGTTTGCCGAGGAACCGAGAGCTGCTGGTTGGGTCCAATGAGGGAGAAGTGCTTTTGGTCTAAGGAGGCGTTTGGGAAATGCAAGCGGGTGACCTTTCCTTCCTTGACCAAATCAGGAGCCAGGTAACTTGTTCAGCACACCGCTCGTAACGCAGTACCAAGTGTTGGCTGCCTTTCAAAACATTACCATTACTCAAAGTGAAAGGTCCGGAGTTTTTCCACAGTGGAGAAAGTATTTTCCACAGGCACAGTGCAATAGCCTCATTTATTAATCTCAATCATTTTCGAAATGAGCTTGAGTGCTTGCATGTACAGCAGGAATGCTGTTTCTTGCAACCTTTGCGTGTTTAATTTTGCCACATCGTGAAAAACCATATTTTGTTTCAATTCTTCACGTGTTTGGAGGGGGGGGGCGGGGGGAATGAATTTTAAAAGGCTTTTGTTAACGTGGACTTTCTTTTGAACCTCCTGCTTTTTGCGATTTGATCCGAATGAATCGAGACTCGTTTTGAAAGCCCCTCTGCTGATCAGCCACTGAGCTACTGTGGGGAACGTCTGACTTGTTTGAGCCTTGCTAAGGGCCTCGAGTTCCTTCATGGTGGCGAATGATTTACTGGGCAATTGAGCCAGTTTGCCGTCATTCCCACATTCTGTTAATTCACGTGGAAGGTCAGAGGATGGCTAGTTGTGGGGGTGGTTATGCAAACGAGAACGGGGTGCTGTGTGACATGAGCTTGCAGAGTGCTGCCGTAGGCCCTTCAGACAGTTGCTTCGCTTGCTGCTCCAGAAGCTTAGCTTGGGCAACTTCTCTTTTCTTCAGGGAAGTCAGTCCAGCGACGATTTGGTGACTGATTGTGGAAGTTGTCATGACTCGCGCGCGGGGGGGGGGGCGTGACTCAATTCTCATTCGCCCCACTCCGATTATGGGCCGGTGTGCTTAACGGTTAAGAAAAACTCAACTGAGCCTCCACAGCAGGCAGGGCAAACAGAATTTCGGCCTTTAGCTATGCAGAAGCATAAGGTAGAATGAAGTTACAAATGTCTCGCGTTAAGACAGGCCTTTTTGAATCCAGTATACGAAGGGGGGGGGGGGGGGAGAGAATATGGTAAATTCTGTAGATACATGTACTTTAATCCAGCAGTGTGATGAGAGCTGCAATTTAACTGACTCTGTTTCAGAAACACTGTCGCCCTCTTACAGGACTTAATGTATCGAAAAGGAGGGAGAAAAAAAACTCGCAGGCTTCTGTGGTTATTAATGTGCAACTTGTCATGGGATAACGTACTTTTTTGAGTGCCGACTGGTTTTTGAAGCAGATCAGACAAGCCTCAAACTCCAGGCAACCCTCAGTAGCTCCTAGCACCACCACGGTTGACCCTGGTGTCTGCTTTCCAATTGGATGTTAATCAGTTAACAGTCTGCCGCCGTAAACCTTTAATCAGTAACGTTTCCCTCCCCCCGTATCTCTCATAATAAAAACAGATTGCAGTTCATGCCGCAATACTTTGGACATATTAACTAACCTCGTGACAAACTAACCATTTTCAATGGTGCAGCCCAGCTGTAGAGTCTATTGAAACTATGATAGTAGTTCTAATTAAGAGTGATATATATGATGGTTTTCCATGCTCTGGTACAGTGCATGGGTCACTTTTTTTTTAATTTTAACGAGAGATTCTTATCCAGTTTGGATCAATCACTCTCACCCCAGTGCCCTGCGCGCCAGCATTCACCACCTGAGCATTTACTTTCTGCCGCCCTATTGCGGAGAGCTGCCATTTGGAATTTCTAATACTGTGCTCCATCTTGAACCGTACACCCGACACCGTGAACCCTTGACGGCCATAACTAAGGGGCTCGGGTGCTGCGCCCGTGGGTGGCAGCCTGCCCGCTGAGCTGAGGGTGTGTTGGGGCATTTCTGGATGTAATCACTCTTGGCACAGTTTATTGGTGCTGCTAAGTGGGGCAGTGTTTTAAGTGTTTTATGATGTTAAGTGGTTTCACAATGAAGTAAGCTTTGCCCTACATTTGTCAAAATTGACTGAAGTTCCGAACTGTAATTTTATGCTGAATTTTGACATCTGGAGAGGCACCAATGTGTGTAAATGATGAAATAGTCGCTTATACTTAAAAGATTATAAACTAGACTTGATCTATTCTAGCCATTTTGGTAAGTAGCTAAAAATTACCGTTTTTTGTTCTTTGCGTGTCAGTTGAAGCAATTTCAGGTTTTGATTTTATATTTCTCTCTACTTATGCTTTCTCCTTTTCCCTATCTCACAATTAACTCACGAAGAACAAAAACAGCCGGTTCGCAGATTCCTACCTGCACTGTTCCCTGAACAGTGTGCGTGGTTTTGGGGGGAGGGGTGCAGGGGACAGGCCTGGTTTGTCTTTCCCCAAGTTTGCAAACCTGTTCAGGGGCTTGAGGAGGGGTGGGTACCCGCAACGGGTATTGCACGACCTTTCTCACTGAGGACTTGCCTTAAGAGTGGTGTGCATGGGCCAACGTGGTGCGCAGCCTTCGGATGTGTTTTACTGGTGCTGGATGGGCAGCGGTTGAGAGCTTTAGCTTGGTCCCTGAGCAGCCTGACAAACGTCCATGTCTCCTTCACCGGTCGGTGAGTGCATGACCATTGGACGGCTTTGCAGCACACCAAGTGACTGCCACCTCTCATCCCCTCCCTGCAGCGGTTTGAAGTGTACTCTTCTCTGTGGCGACCTGGGCTGTGTTCATTCACTGCCTGCTGCTGCTTTAAGATCACAGCTCATTGAAGATGAGCAACTTGGGAGCAATTCCCCACTTGTGGTGGGCAGGTGCAGTCCACCCCCTTTTAACCAGGTCAACCATCCCGTTGATCCCCCCTCCCCAGCCCTGCGTTTGCTGGGACAAACTCCAGAAAGGCACAAGCGCTTAACGTGCTATTCCTCCGGATACAAGTCATACCGTAGCATGGTTAGAAATTAAGCTGGGCCTCCAGGACTACACGAGGTCAGGGCTCCTCAAGTGATGGTTGTGTCTTAAATATTGTCAGTGACACCTGCTAGGAGGGGGGGGGGGGGGGGCATAATAGCCATGCAGCCAGACCGGATGATTGGGGTGGGGGGGTGGTTCACCGGTTAGCACACTTGTGGCCAGAAACCATTTCAGCCTTTAAACACAGTGCACACAACTCGAGGCTCCAGGTAATCTAACATGCTGGCGTGTCATGACATCCTACGTTTCTTGAGCCACTCGCCTGGCTTGGATTTCTATAGCTGTGTGCCTCACTACCTCTCTGATTTCTGTTTTGGGTGGGGGGGGGGAGAAATACAGTGTACAGTCGCATCTGCTTTATTGTTTTGCCGTGTACATTAGGCGCAGACTGGTATGCAGTTAAATTAGTGCAAGATCTGTGAGAAGTCAGTAGTTGCTTGGTGATGAAACAAATGATGAATATTTACATGATATAGTTGAATGTGTACTGTGAGTCTTTTATATATAATAGATTTTAAAAGAAATTTTGAGTTTGTTACCCACTTCTGATCATTGCGTGACACTGTATCAATGTTCCTTGTGATTAAAGGTCAAGGAGAAAGATTAAGCAGCTTTTCTTTTGGGTTTTGGGACCTGTTCGTCGCTCGCTGGTGTACCCAGGAGCGAGGGGCATCGCCATAGAGGTGTGCCGCAAGTACTTCTGCACTTGTCCTGGAGGTAATCGGGATCGATTTATCCAGCGGAGATTGGTGCTGATTTTGTTCAAATGGTTCCCGAGTGCTGGCGATGCTGGCTCGTTGAGAAGGTTTCAGTCCGCACATGTTTGGAATGAATTCGTTGTGCCCATTGCGGTGGGGGGGCGAAAAGTTAGCCAGGGGGCTCCCCCACTGCAGCTCTCTAATCTCCGGAAGTGAACCTCTATGGGCATCAGTAAAGTATCTTATCAACATTTACTGCTTGGATTAATGAGAGAGCAATGGGAAAATGTGGAGGGGAAGCGTGGTGGCGGATAGGGTAACATAGCAAAGTTTGGGGGCACAAGAACACAGTTTTGGAATGGCTAAGGGTCAAGCAGAATGCAGGAGGTGTGCTGCATGTTCAAGAGTTCAGATGTTGAGCAGCCAAAACCCCCTTCTTGTTAGTTCAGGCGATGAAGATCTTTCCAAAAACGTGCTGCTGACTCTTCACCTCCCAGGGTTTTTTTTTTCTAAATGAAAATGTGTCGAGCCCCACGCTGCATTTGTCGGTCAGTCAGACACATCCATGTTTGCTGTCCGCTCCAGTTCAATTTGACCTGACTTGCTGCAAAAATGTTTTCAACTCAAAAGCAAGCAAAAGCTTTTTACTTGACCTTTATCATGGGCATTTATCAAGAAAAAAACACTAGTAGCTATAAAAGATTCTGTGTGCAAATTATTTCAAGAAAACTTTAAACTGCCTTTTGAATTCTAATCAACCTCATGATATGTTTGCTTGTAATGTTTGAAGTGCCTACTGTGCTGGATCAGAAATTAGGTTTCCATAAAGCTTGGATGCATAGAGGAGTAATATGACATCTTTCTTTCTGTCAGTCGCTTAGTTCTTGCACCCACTTCAGCTTAATGTAAAGAGATTGCTGCATTGGCATAAGTATTTCTGGATTTGCTGTTCATAGTGTGGTAACTTACTTCTCGTATGAATGGAAGCATGAAGCCTGGTGTAACACGACCATGTGTGGGGGGTGGGTGGGGGGAGAAGGGCTTGTGAAATTTGACAGTTTCCCTTTTGAATTTGGCATTGCGAGAGAAGAAAAAAAATGATACACCACTTTGGTGAAAACTGCAGCTAACTTAAGTCAATTTGGTAATAAAATGGGAACTTTTCCGGACTCGTGTACTCTGTGCTAAAAGCAGTTTGATAGGAGCTTCAAATCGACCTGGCAGTCAGCCTCAATGGTTTCCCGCTTCCTCTCCCGTTTCTGAGCATCAAATTGCATTTACGACAGAAGTTTTTCTTTTATTGAAAAAAAAGAACATCTAATTGGCAAACTACGAAACATTTCGCCTGGCAAAAAAAAAAACGTTTATTCCCTCTTCCTACCCCAATCGACACGATGAACAGGCTCCTCCTGCCTGCAGGCATTTTTTCAAACACTAATTGACAACCCGTAGTTGAGTTGGCAGCAGCTATTCTCTTGACTTGCATTGAGCGCCCTTGCACTTTATGAAGAAGCTCGTTTTAGTGTTCCATCCTCCCGTGTGCCACCTACCACGCGCCCTGCCCCTGCTGGCAGGGCGCCACCCAAGAATGCGTTCGGCCAGTCAACGCATCTGTGCACAGACGAACAATAAGAGCTCAAAAGGCGGGCAGATTAAAATAGGCTTGCCCCCCCCCCCTCCAGGTAGGGAAACTCAGGTGTGCAGGCATCGTTGATATGGGAGATAAGAAAAAGTCCTGGCATAACGAGCCTGTCTTTCCAAAAAAATCTTTATTTTTTTACATGGAGCATTGTTGAATTTGTGCAAAAATAAAATATATTATATTCCACTTAAATGAAGCATATAATTTAAAAGAAAAAAAAGTACCACTGCATTTGAGACTTTGGGGGGGCAAAACTACCTTCAAGGACGGACCCTTTTGGTCTCAAAATATAGCACAGTGCAACAATCCTTGACCATGCTGCACAGGGGTCCAGTGGACCAGGGCAGCAGCAGTCTGGTGGGAGATGACCTGCCTAGCTTGAGTGGTTTTGGCCTTTGCAAGATGCCCTTGTTTAACAAGTGCCGCTTATTCAGACAAAGAAACCCTTGTGGTTTTAAAAAGAAAATTCTAGAGTCCCGTTTTACCCTCTCCTGAAGTTGGGGTAAAATCAATAAGATCCCAAGTCTCGTTAGATGACAATTCTGACCAATTCTGTCACTGATATCAGGTCTTCACTTGTCTTTTTTTTTTTT
This sequence comes from Scyliorhinus torazame, assembly GCF_047496885.1. Lineage (NCBI taxonomy): Eukaryota > Metazoa > Chordata > Chondrichthyes > Carcharhiniformes > Scyliorhinidae > Scyliorhinus > Scyliorhinus torazame. The sequence goes on from NC_092726.1 coordinate 28,927,708, forward strand.
GTTGCAATAGGTTTAAAGTAAAGGAGTGCGTGCTACCAAATTAAGCCTGTGACTTTCCAAAAACAAAACAAAAACTTTTCCTGCTGTGGTTTTAATGTGTTGCCTCATTAAAGAAAATCCTAAATTGAGCAGTTACTTGCTGTTTGTAAAGTGTATCTGAAGTGTATTGTGCATGATGTTGCATGGGGAGTGCACAGATATTAATTCTGGACTTGCACACTGGTGGAAATGAGTGCTGCCTGTTGAACGGTGTGCAGTATTTATTCTCTAACTCGAGTTTTTGTTAACAATGATCCACCTTTATTTGTTACTAATAAAACCAGCATTGCAAAGGAAATGTTTCGTTTTAAACAAGAGCTTCGAGCTCGAGCCATTTCATTGGGCTTGGTGGTGATGTTGCCTGTACGGTGCACCCTGCCGGTTCACTGCGCACGCCTCTCTCTCAACCTGGCTTGGATGGTAAGGGGAGGCAGTAGCCTAGTGGTATTGTCACTGGGCTAGTAATCTGGAGACCCAGGGTGATGTTCTGGGAACCTAGGTTCGAATCCCCCCCCCCCCCCCCCCCCCCCCACCCCACCTGTGCAGATGGTGAAATTTGAATAGAATACAATGGAATTAAAAGTCTGATGACCATGAAACTTGTCGAATGTCGTAAAAAACCCATCTAATGTCTTTCAGGAAAGGAAATCTGCCGTCCTTACCTGATCTGGCCTACATGTGGCCCCAGACCCACAGCAATGTGGTTAACCCTTAACTTCCCCCTCGAGGGCAATAATTGCGGGCACCGCCTGTGACACCCACAATGAATCTTTTTTAAACTTAGTCGTGTAATACGGAACTAGTCCAGCAACCATCATCTGAAGTTAGTGTTCCTTTTGAGTCCACACCGGACCCAGTGCAGGAGCCACATGATTGTGTCTCACATGCCCAACTAGACTGGGTGGCCAAGTCCAGCTAACGCAGTTCCTTATTGCCCACTTGTGCTCCTCACTCGCCTGGACGATGCGTGACTGGAGCCTGTAAAATACTGTTGCCCAGCTGGTGGACAAATCTGAAAAGCTACAACTCGACTTGTATGCAGCTAATGGAGAGCATTCTTCTAAAGTTATGAGGCTTCCCCAGGAGGCTTCCAAGTAGTCCCTGGTGATTAAGACCACTCACTCCCTTGGAACCCCATAAGCAATCCCTTGGATCACCTTAGCAATGCCTTGGATCCCCTTAGGAACCCTATAGCAATATATGTACTTCTTCCATCGCTAATTGAGTCTTGCGTCAAATTGAGGGAACTCTGTTGCCGAGACCCTAGATCTGCAAAAAATGAAGACGACTTACATCTAATATGCCACAAGTTGCTATTAATTAATCATACTGTTGCCTTTAATCTCACTGTCAGCTTACAGCAAAACCTAGCGTCCTTTTATCTGGGCTTTCTTCAGGAGATTTTCAGTTTGATAGATTGCGGCCTGGTCGCCATACTCGCCCCTTCTTTCTTTAATCTTTATTATTGTCACAAGTAGGCTTACATTAACACTGCAATGAAGTTACTGTGAAAAGCCCCTAGTCGCCATACTCCAGCGCCTGTTCGGGTACACGGAGGGAGAATTCAAAACTCTCGGCTGGCACAGGAATTGAACCCGCGCTGCTGGCCTCATCACAAACCAGCTGTCTAGCCCACTGAGCTAAACCAGCCCCTGTAAGGAACTAAACGAATCGCCAGCCCCTTAAACATGCCACCTGGTGTGGAACTGGACTACAGAACATCCAAAGTCGGGTTCAACCCCTGCTCTCTACTGAGCCAGACTCCATTGGACTGCCACAGTTAGTTAGCCTCAATAGCATCCACTTTCTACATACCGACCTGAATGTGCATTTCTGTGGGTAGATGTGGACACAGTTAAGTTTGGGTGTGATTTACCCTTCGGGTGGGATGTGATCTCAATATGGACGGTTGTGCATTAAACGTGGCCACGTGGGTGAGATACCAGAAGGTTGCTTCCACCCAGATCCCATAGCAAGCAGGGTGGAAGCACAGGAGGGCAGAAAGTGACGATAACGACTCCATTTTGATCGATGGTTATAGATTGGGTGGAGTGGTTCCTGTTGCCTATTACACTAATGCCTCAGCTACCCCATACTTTCCAACTTGAAGTTTGTTCATCCTCCTCAAAGCTGATGAGCAGCAAATACCACCATTTCAATGGACGCAGAAATTTTGAGGGCAGGTTACAGCCCCCCCCATCCCCATTCTTAACCGATTTGATCGCCGATGCTCCTTGCCTCCCTGATTTCTGGGCCAGAGAATGTGCCTGCTGAGCACAATAAGAAATGGGAACAGGAGTGTGCCATTCGGCCCCTCGAACCTGCTCCCCCATTCAATAGGATCGTGGCTGACTAGGCATTCCTCGCATCCACCGTCCTGCCTTTTTCCCCTACCCCTTGATTCCCTTCCTGATCAAGAATCTAACCATCTCAGCCGTAAATATACGCAAGGCCTCTGGCCCCATTGCTCTCCTTGGCAAGGAGTTCCAAACCCTCTGAGAGAAGAGGTCAGCCTTATGGGTCCTCGAGGGCGCTACATCTCGAGAGGAGGGGGCAGATCGGTGGCAAATGGGCGCTGTCCTGCACATCTTGGTCCCAGTTCCCTTTTTAATGGTTCAAATGCAGATTTCTGGTCGCTCAAACCTTCACCCTGAAGCGGAGCCTCACATTCTATGGGGACTAAAAGCTGGCACTAAAAAAGCATCAATCTGGCCGACAGGCTGTAAATACGAACTCTGCAATTTGGGCCATTTCCAATCTCGGCGAGAGGCGATATTTAAATAGGAGGGGAAGAAAATGACATCCTTGCGGCAATGCCATAGGCTGTGCTTGTTCACTCGAGCAGCCTCTTGTTAATTTGATGAGCACCGCCATTCGCCAGCAGCTGAGAGAGTGCAGCTGCATCTGTTCTATATTTAGCAATGTGCTCTGACTGGGGGGGGGGGGGAGGGAAATGTGCTCGAGCCTGCTCCAGCAGTGAGAGCAAGTGCAGTAACATGGCTGTGTGCAGCTACCTCAGCAGATTCTTCCCTTTTCTCTCCTCTGTTCCCCAGAAAGAAATCTCGGCTGCAGGGTGCCAAATAAAACACTTCTCCTGTCAATGACTCAAAGCATTGACACCAGTAATATTTTTTAAAGCATCCTTTGCTCTCAAGGTCGTGCCCTTGATGAGATCCCAGGGAGCTCCCTATGGTAACCAGATAAAGATAGTGTAGGGCCCCCATATGTAGAGGGCAAATACCCTTAATGTCTGAGTTACTGATCTTAACATGGCAATTTATTTTAAAAATTGATCACTATGGTTCATATTTCTGAAATAAAATGGAATTAATTTACTTAACTCTGAAATGTTTTGCTTCGTTTCCTTGCTAAAAATTTTTTGAAAACATCTACCCCGGCTCTGGCACATATTTGGATTTGGTCATCAAATAAATGTTCAAATATGTAAATAAATTACAGCCAGCCCCACTCCCCGACTCACGCAAGTCTGTCTGCCTGATGTTCAGCTGCTTGTCTCGGAGCAGAGGGACTGGGTTATAGAATTTACAGTGCCGAAGGAGGCCATTCGGCCCATCGAGTCTGCACTGGCTCTTGGAAAGAGCACCCTACCCAAGCCCAAACCTCCACCCCCTCCCCTTAACCCAGTAACCCCACCCAACATGACTAAGGGCAATTTTGGACACTAAGGGCAATTTATCATGGCCAATCCACCCAACCTGCACATCTTTGAAACCGGAGCACCCGGAGGAAACCCACGCAGACACGGGGAGGATGTGCAGACTCCACACAGACGGTGACCCAAACCGGGAATCGAACCTGGGACCCTGGTGCCGTGAAGCAATTGTGCTAACCACTGTGCTACCTTGCTGGGAAGGATGGGAAAGGGGATTGTGGTTCCAAAAAAAAGACTTGCCCTTTTACACGGCATCTTTCCTGACCTGGGGGGGCGGGGGGGGGGGGGCAGCCAATTTGCTCCCAACACTCTCAAACACGTTCTCCCTGTTTCCTCCGGATGCTCCGGTTTCCTCCCACAAGTCCCGAAAGATGTGCTGTTGGGTGAATTGGACATTTTGAATTCTCCCTCTGTGTCACCCTGAGTGCACCACTAGGTGCGGGAAGCGAATTGGAATTATTGGATAGAAACAAAGTTGTCAACGGATATGCAGAGAGTGCAAAAGGGGCAGACCCTGTGTCCTTCACAATCCTCTGACAGGATCCCGACTTCCCAACTCTAAGATTCGATTATTTCTTTTGCCTCTTTTACAGCAATAGCAAAACGACGGGGCAACAAAAGAGCACAGGAGGGAATGAAAGAAAGAGCACGCGAAAGAGGACAGGGAGGAATTAAAAGGGACAAACGAATTGTGAGTCTCAAAAATACACAGCTGTAAGGATGAATGTGTCCTGGCCCGTGCGAGAGCCTGAGCACATTTATGGTGCATGTGAACCTGCGATTTGTCAGTGCAGCTCTGGTTGGGCATTAGAAAACCTGACGTGAGCAAATCGACAGAATGAGGCCATGCATCAAGAGCTGGAATCATGTTACAGGGGCTCTGTAAAGGCTGTGCGATAACACAGAATCCTCAAAGCATAAAGCTCCTGCCATACAGCAGAACCCCCCCCCCCCCCCCCCCGCCACCCCCGACGACATTTCACCATATAATAATGCATTCACTTTCAGCAATGTCAAGAAGCTTTGCAGTGTTTCCCTCCTGTGCACAGGTAGTGCCTCGAGGGCTTGCGTTGCGTGGATACGCCCATAGCTCTCTCTTGCTATTCTTCCAGTTCATTGGCATGCCAGAGCTGAATGCCTCCCTGAGATGCAGTGGCGCTGTTGATACTGTCTCTTCGAGCACAGAACAATACAGCACAGGATCAAACCCTTCAGCCCTCCAAGCCCGTACCGGTCATGATACCAAAACCCTCAGCACATCCATGTGCCGTATCCCTCTATACCCATCCTATCCATGTGTTTGTCAAGATGCCTTTTGCGGCAGAGTCCATCACCTGGTGGCAGGAGGAATGCGACTCGGCCAAGCTCGCCATTACAAATTCCCAATTACAAGTGATGGTGAGCAAAGGGAGGATTAAAAAAGAGGTGAGGGGTGAACGCGCCAATCCTTCGCGACATCAGCAGCTCCCTTCCTCTCCCTGAGATACCGAGGTCCCAGCCTGTCCGAGTTAACTGATACCAGTTGGGCATTGGGGATACGGACCCTCAATATCTTTGGGGCAATGGCGGGGCAACATCAGGCGAGTTTCAAACTTCTGGTACTGGTCTGATACTTGCCAGAATCTCCAGGAGTGGTCATGGGGTGGAAATAAGTGGTCTCAGTTGTGAAATGGTTAAATCTGCTGTTGAGAGATACATAAAGAATGACCTCTGTGCGTGATACTCATCATTCGTGGAACTGTACGCTAGCAAAACTAGCGGGACTCTCCCAGGATCCCACGCTTCGCCAGCAACACCCCCACCCCGACGGCGTGGGGTGGCCACAATAGCCGGCTGTGGGAACGCACAATCCCGCTGCTGGCAGGGGTGCACCGTACCGGAAAACGGGACTGGCGAGACGGAGAATCCTGCCCAAGCTTCGCAACAACTCTTCCCAGTGTGTGAGAAGGGAGGTGGCCAACGCAGGACTGAGGGTGTTGTACCTAAATGTGCGCAGTATACTGAACAAGGTAAATGAGCTTGTTGCGTACATTGAAATTGACCGGTACGATGTTGTGGGCATCACAGAGAAGTGGCTGCAAGGGGATCAGGGCTGGGATCTAAATACCCAAGGAGATGTGTTCTATCGAAAGGACAGGCAGATGGACAAAGGGGTGGCATTGTTAGTAAGGAAGAAGTTAAATCAATAGCAAGGAGCGATATAGGATCAGGAGGCATAGAATCTCTGTGGGTACAAAGAGCACACAGTGCAGAAGGAGGTCATCCGGCCCATCGAGTCTGCACCGACCCACATCAGCCCTCACTTCCACCCTATCCCCGTAACCCAATAACCCCTCCTAATCCTTTTGGACACTAAGGGCAATTTATCATGGCCAATCCACCTCGCCTGCACATCGTTGGACTGTGGGAGGAAACCGGAGCACCCGGAGGAAACCCACGCAGACACGGGGAGGACGTGCAGACTCCGCACAGACAGTGACCCAGCGGGGAATCGATCCTGGGACCCTCGTGCTGTGAAGCCACAGTGCTAGCCACTTGTGCTACAGTGCTGCCCACAGAGTAGAGTTGAGGAATCGCAAAGGAAAAAAGACCCTGATGGGAGTTATGTGCAGGCCCCCGAGCAGTAGTCAGGAGGTGGGGCAGAAAATAAATCAGGAGATAGAAAAGGCATATAAAAAAGGCAATATTACAATAATCATGGGGAACTTCAATATGCAGGTGGACTGGGAAAATCAGGTTGTTCGTGGATCCCAAGGAAAGGAATTTGTGGAATGTCTATGAGGTGGACTTTTGGAGCAGCTTGTGACAGAGCCGACTAGGGAACAGTCAATTCTGGATTTGGTGATGTGTAATGAGGCAGACTTGATTAGGGAACTTAAGGTGAAGGAACCCATAGGGAGCAGTGACCACAATATGATAGAATTCACCCTGCAGTTAGAGAGGAAGAAGCTGGAGTCAGTTTGAGTTCTCCCAGTGAGCCAGAGAAGACACAGCCAGAGTGAGACAGCAAAGAGTGAGTTTGGGAAATTGAATCTAGGTGGGAATTCGAAGCTGGGTGGGGAGGAAGTGCTTTTTGGGACTGGTAAGTAGTGTTTCTGTTTCATTTCATTGGTATATATATATATTTTTTTCTTTGTTGTTTATTTATTTATTTAAATTTTGGGTGGGGGGGGAATTGTTAATTGTTGAAGTTAACCGAAGGTTTAAGACATGGCAGGAGATCTCAGACCCGTGTCATGCTCCTCGTGTGCGATGTGGGAGCTCAGGGACACGTCCACTGTCCCTGGCTCCTTCACGTGCAAGAAGTGTGTCCAGTTGCAGCTCCTGTTAGACCGCTTGACGGCTCTGGAGCTGCGGATGGACTCACTTTGGAGCATCCGCGATGCTGAGGACGTCGTGGATAGCACGTTTAGCGAATTGGTCACACCGCAGGTGAAAGGTACTGAGGGAGATAGTAAATGGGTGACCAAAAGACAGAGCAAGAGTAGGAAGGCAGTGCAGGTGTCCTCTGCGGTCATCTCCCTGCAAAACAGATATACCGCTTTGGATACTGTTGAGGGAGATGGCTCACCAGGGGAAGGCAGCAGCAGCCAGGTTCATGGCACCGTGGCTGGCTCTGCTGCGCAGCTGGGCAGGAAGAAGAATGGCGGGGCTATAGTGATAGGGGACTCAATCGTAAGGGGAATAGACAGGCGGTTCTGCGGACGCAATCGAGACTCCAGGATGGTATGTTGCCTCCTGGTGCAAGGGTCAAGGATGTCTCAGAGCGGCTGCAGGACATTCTGGGGGGGAGGGTGAACAGCCAGCTGTCGTGGTGCACATAGGCACCAACGATATAGGTAAAAAAAACGGGACGAGGTCCTACAAGCTGAATTTAGGGAGCTAGGAGTTAAACTAAAAAGTAGGACCTCAAAGGTAATAATCTCAGGATTGCTACCAGTGCCACGAGCTAGTCAGAGTAGGAATGTCAGGATAGAGAGGATGAATACGTGGCTCGAGAGATGGAGCAAGAGGGAGGGATTCAAATTCCTGGGACATTGGAACCAGTTCTGGGGGAGGTGGGACCAGTACAAACCGGACGGTCTGCACCTGGGCAGGACTGGAACCGATGTCCTAGGGGGGGGTGTTTGGTAGAGCTGTTGGGGAGAGTTTAAACTAATGTGGCAGGGGGGTGGGAACCGATGCAGGAAGTTGGAAGGTAGTAAAACAGGGACAGAAATAAAAGGCAGTGAGGGGGAAAGTGCAAGGCAGAGAAGCCATAGTCAAAAATCAAAAAGGGCGACAGTACAAGGTACAGTGACTGAGGGGAGCTCAGTGAATAGGACCAGGAAGACTAAAAGAAATAAAACGGGAAGTGAAAACATTAATGGTAAGCGACGCGGCAGGTTGTTACATGAAGATATGGGTTCGACGACAAGGACAATTAGGAGAAAGGTTAAGAGGAAATATAACTTAGGAGAGGTTACTGATCGAGGTGTTAAGATTCAGAACAGAGGTAAAAAAGCCAACATAAGTGTACTTTACCTGAATGCTCGTAGTATTCGGAATAAGGTAAATGAGTTGATGGCGCAAATCATCGTGAATGACTATGATTTAGTGGCCATTACTGAAACATGGTTAAAGGATGATCACGACTGGGAGTTAAATATCCGAGGGTATCAAACTTTTCGGAAGGACAGAGTGGATGGTAAGGGAGATAGTGTAGCTCTGTTATTTAAGGATGACATCCGGGCAACAGTAAGGGATGACATCGGTGCTATGGAGGATAAGGTTGAATCCATTTGGGTGGAAATCAGGCATAGTAAGGTGAAAAAGTCACTGATAGGAGTAATCTATCGGCCACCAAATAGTAACATTATGGTGGGGTAGGCAATAAACAAAGAAATAACAGATGCATGTAGAAATGGTACAGCAGTTATCATGGGGGATTTTAATCTACATGTTGATTGGTTTAACCAGGTCGGTCAAGGCAGCCTTGAGGAGGAGTTTATAGAATGTATCCGCGATAGTTTCCTAGAACAGTATGTAATGGAACCTACGAGGGAACAAGCGGTCCTAGATCTGGTCCTGTGTAATGAGACAGGATTGATTCAAGATCCTCTCGGAAGGAGCGATCACAATATGGTGGAATTTAAAATACAGATGGAGGGTGAGAAGGTAAAATCAAGCACTAGTGTTTTGTGCTTAAACAAAGGAGATTACAATGGGATGAGAGAAGAACTAGCTAAGGTATACTGGGAGCAAAGACTTTATAGTGAAACAGTTGAGGAACAGTGGAGAACCTTCCAAGTGATTTTTCACAGTGCTCAGCAAAGGTTTATACCAACAAAAAGGAAGGACGGTAAAAAGAGGGAAAATCGACCGTGGCTATCTAAGGAAATAAGGGAGAGTATCAAATTGAAGGAAAAAACATACAAAGTAGCAAAGATCAGTGGGAGACTAGAGGACTGGGAAATCTTTAGGGGGCAACAGAAAGCTACTAAAAGAGCTATAAAAAAAGAGTAAGATGGATTATGAGAGTAAACTTGCTCAGAATATAAAAACAGATAGTAAAAGTTTCTACAAATACATAAAACAAAAAAGAGTGGCTAAGGTAAATATTGGTCCTTTAGAGGATGAGAAGGGAGATTTAATAATGGGAGATGAGGAAATGGCTGAGGAACTGAACAGGTTTTTTGGGTCGGTCTTCACAGTGGAAGACACAAATAACATGCCAGTGACTGATGGAAATGAGGCTATGACAGGTGAGGACCTTGAGAGGATTGTTATCACCAAGGAGGTAGTGATGGGCAAGCTAATGGGGCTAAAGGTAGACAAGTCTCCTGGACCTGATGGAATGCATCCCAGAGTGCTAAAAGAGATGGCTAGGGAAATTGCAAATGCACTAGTGATAATTTACCAAAATTCACTAGTCTCTGGGGTGGTCCCGGCGGATTGGAAATTAGCAAACGTGACACAACTGTTTAAAAAAGGAGGTAGGCAGAAAGCGGGTAATTATAGGCCAGTGAGCTTAACTTCGTAGTAGGGAAGATGCTGGAATCTATCATCAAGGAAGAAATAGTGAGGCATCTGGATGGAAATTGGCCCATTGGACAGACGCAGCATGGGTTCATAAAGGGCAGGTCGTGCCTAACTAATTTAGTGAAATTTTTTGAGGACATTACCAGAGCGGTAGATAACGGGGAGCCAATGGATGTGGTATATCTGGATTTCCAGAAAGCCTTTGACAAGGTGCCACACAAAAGGTTGTTGCATAAGATAAAGATGCATGGCATTAAGGGGAAAGTAGTAGCATGGATAGAGGATTGGTTAATTAATAGAAAGCAAAGAGTGGGGATTAATGGGTGTTTCTCTGGTTGGCAATCAGTAGCTAGTGGTGTCCCTCAGGGATCAGTGTTGGGCCCACAACTGTTCACAATTTACATAGATGATTTGGAGTTGGGGACCAAGGGCAATGTGTCCAAGTTTGCAGACGACGCTAAGATAAGTGGTAAAGCAAAAAGTGCAGAGTATACTGGAAGTCTGCAGAGGGATTTGGATAGGCTAAGTGAATGGGCTAGGGTCTGGCAGATGGAATACAATGTTGACAAATGTGAGGTTATCCATTTTGGTAGGAATAACAGCAAAAGGGATTATTATTTAAATGATAAAATATTAAAACATGCTGCTGTGCAGAGAGACCTGGGTGTGCTAGTGCATGAGTCGCAAAAAGTTGGTTTTCAGCTGCAACAGGTGATTAAGAAGGCAAATGGAATTTTTTCCTTCATTGCTAGAGGGATGGAGTTTAAGACTAGGGGGGTTCTGCTGCAATTGTATAAGGTGTTAGTGAGGCCACACCTGGAGTATTGTGTTCAGTTTTGGTCTCCTTACTTGAGAAAGGACGTACTGGCACTGGAGGGTGTGCAGAGGAGATTCACTAGGTTAATCCCAGAGCTGAAGGGGTTGGATTACGAGGAGAGGTTGAGTAGACTGGGACTGTACTCGTTGGAATTTAGAAGGATGAGGGGGGATCTTATAGAAACATATAAGATTATGAAGGGAATAGATAGGATAGATGCGGGCAGGTTGTTTCCACTGGTGGGTGAAAGCAGAACTAGGGGGCATAGCCTCAAAATAAGGGGAAGTAGATTTAGGACTGAGTTTAGGAGGAACTTCTTCACCCAAAGGGTTGTGAATCTATGGAATTCCTTGCCCAGTGAAGCAGTAGAAGCTCCTTCATTAAATGTTTTTAAGATAAAGATAGATAGTTTTTTGAAGAATAAAGGGATTAAGGGTTATGGTGTTCGGGCCGGAAAGTGGAGTCCACAAAAGATCAGCCATGATCTCATTGAATGGTGGAGCAGGCTCGAGGGGCCAGATGGCCTACTCCTGCTCCTAGTTCTTATGTTCTTATGTAACGGTATTACAATTAAATAAGGGTAACTACAAAGACATGAGGGAGGAGCTGGCCAGAGTTGATTGGAAAAGGGGCTTAGCAGGGAAGAAGGTGGAACAGCAATGGTAGGGGTTTTAGGGGGTTACTCGGGAAGCACAACAGAAATTCATCCCAAGGCGGAGGAAACATGCTAAGGGGAGGACAAGGCATCCATAGCTGACGAGGGAAGATAAGGACAGTAGTAAAGCAAAAGAAAAAGCATACAAAGTGGCGAGCATTAGTGGGAAGCCAGAGGATTGGGATGCCTTTAAAAGCGAGCAGAGGCCAATAAAAATATGAAATATGAATGTAGGCTAGTTAGCAATATAAAGAAAGATTGCAAGAGTTTTATTGATATACAAAAGGTAAGAATAGACATTGGACCGCTGGAAAACAAGGCTGGAGAAGTAATAATGGGAAACAAAGAAATGGCAGAGGAACTGAATAGTTACTTTACATCAGTCTTCACGGTGGGAGACACCAGTGGGATGCCAGAGCTCCAGGAGAACCAGGGGGCAGAGGTGAGTGCAGTGGCCATCACTAAGGAGAAGGTTCTGGGGAAACTGAAAGGTCTGAAAGTGGATAAATCACCTGGACCAGATGGACTACACCCCAGGGTTCTGAAGGAGATAGCTCAGGAGATTGTGGAGGCATTGACGGTGATCTTTCGGGAATCACTGGAGGCAGGACGGGTCCCAGAGGACTGGAAAGTGGCTAATGTAACATCACTGGTTAAGAAGGGAGGGAGGCAGCAGACAAGAAAGTGCATGATAAAATAGGACTGCGTCAGCAAGGGTTCGTCAAGGGAAGGCCATGTCTGACAAATCTGTCAGAGTTCTTTGAGGAGGTAACAAGGAAGTTAGACAAAGGAGATCCAGTGGACTTGACCTATTTGGATTTCCAGGTTTTTGACAAGGTGCTGTTAACATAGAACATAGAACATAGAAAATACAGCACAGAACAGGCCCTTCGGCCCACGATGTTGTGCCGAACCTTTGTCCTAGATTAATCATAGATTATCATTGAATTTACAGTGCAGAAGGAGGCCATTCGGCCCTTTGAGTCTGCACCAGCTCTTGGAAAGAGCACCCTACCCAAACTCAACACCTCCACCCAACACCAAGGGCAATTTGGACATTAAGGGCAATTTATCATTGGCCAATTCACCTAACCCGCACATCTTTGGACTGTGGGAGGAAACCGGAGCACCCGGAGGAAACCCACGCAGACACGGGGAGGACGTGCAGACTCCGCACAGACAATGACCCAAGCCGGAATCGAACCTGGGACCATGGATCTGTGAAGCAATTGTGCTATCCACAATGCTACCGTGCTGCCCTTAAGAACAAATAAATCTACACTATATCATTTTCCCGTAATGCATGTACCTATCCAACAGCTGCTTGAAGGTCCCTAATGTTTCCGACTCAACTACTTCCACAGGCAGTGCATTCCATGCCCCCACTACTCTCTGGGTAAAGAACCTACCTCTGATATCCCTCCTATATCTTCCACCTTTCACCTTAAATTTATGTCCCCTTGTAATGGTGTGTTCCACCTGGGGAAAAAGTCTCTGACTGTCTACTCTATCTATTCCCCTGATCATCTTATAAACCTCTATCAAGTCGCCCCTCATCCTTCTCCGCTCTAATGAGAAAAGGCCTAGCACCCTCAACCTTTCCTCGTAAGACCTACTCTCCATTCCAGGCAACATCCTGGTAAATCTTCTTTGCACCTTTTCCAGAGCTTCCACATCCTTCCTAAAATGAGGCGACCAGAACTGTACACAGTACTCCAAATGTGGCCTTACCAAAGTTTTGTACAGCTGCATCATCACCTCACGGCTCTTAAATTCAATCTCTCTGTTAATGAACGCGAGCACACCATAGGCCTTCTTCACAGCTCTATCCACTTGAGTGGCAACTTTCAAAGATGTATGAACATAGACCCCAAAGTCTCTCTGCTCCTCCACAATGCCAAGAACTCTACCGTTAACCCTGTATTCCGCATTCATATTTGTCCTTCCAAAATGGACAACCTCACACTTTTCAGGGTTAAACTCCATCTGCCACTTCTCAGCCCAGCTCTGCATCCTATCTATGTCTCTTTGCAGCCGACAACAGCCCTCCTTACTATCCACAACTCCACCAATCTTCGTATCGTCTGCAAATTTACTGACCCACCCTTCAACTCCCTCATCCAAGTCATTAATGAAAATCACAAACAGCAGAGGACCCAGAACTGATCCCTGCGGTACACCACTGGTAACGGGGATCCAGGCTGAATATTTGCCATCCACCACCACTCTCTGACTTCTATCGGTTAGCCAGTTCGTTATCCAACTGGCCAAATTTCCCACTATCCCATGCCTCCTTACTTTGTGCAGAAGCCTACCATGGGGAACTTTATCAAATGCCTTACTAAAATCCATGTACACTACATCCACTGCTTTACCTTCATCCACATGCTTGGTCACCTCCTCAAAGAATTCAATAAGATTTGTAAGGCAAGACCTACCCCTCACAAATCCGTGCTGACTATCCCGAATCAAGCAGTGTCTTTCCAGATGCTCAGAAATCCTATCCTTCAGTACCCTTTCCATTACTTTGCCTACCACCGAAGTAAGACTAACTGGCCTGTAATTCCCAGGGTTATCCCTAGTTCCTTTTTTGAACAGGGGCACGACATTCGCCACTCTCCAATCCCCTGGTACCACCCCTGTTGACAGTGAGGACGAAAAGATAATTGCCAACGGCTCTGCAATTTCATCTCTTGCTTCCCATAGAATCCTTGGATATATCCCGTCAGGCCCGGGGGACTTGTCTATCCTCAAGTTTTTCAAAATGCCCAACACATCTTCCTTCCTAACAAGTATTTCCTCGAGCTTACCAATCTGTTTCACACTGTCCTCTCCAACAATATCGCCCCTCTCATTTGTAAATACAGAAGAAAAGTACTCATTCAAGACCTCTCCTATCTCTTCAGACTCAATACACAATCTCCCGCTACTATCCTTGATCGACCTACCCTCGCTCTAGTCATTCTCATATTTCTCACATATGTGTAAAAGGCCTTGGGGTTTTCCTTGATCCTACCCGCCAAAGATTGTTCATGCCCTCTCTTAGCTCTCCTAATCCCTTTCTTCAGTTCCCTCCTGGCTATCTTGTATCCCTCCAATGCCCTGTCTGAACCTTGTTTCTTCAGCCTTACATAAAAGTCACCTTTTTTCTCTTAACAAGACATTCAACCTCTCTTGTCAACCATGGTTCCCTCACTCGACCATCTCTTCCCTGCCTGACAGGGACATACATATCAAGGACACGTAGCATCTGTTCCTTGAACAAGTTCCACATTTCACTTGTGTCCTTCCCTGCCAGCCTATGTTCCCAACTTATGCACTTCAATTCTTGTCTGACAACATCGTATTTACCCTTCCCCCAATTGTAAACCTTGCCCTGTTGCACGTACCTATCCCTCTCCATTACTAAAGTGAAAGTCACAGAATTGTGGTCACTATCTCCAAAATGCTCCCCCACTAACAAATCTATCACTTGCCCTGGTTCATTACCCAGTACTAAATCCAATATTGCCCCTCCTCTGGTCGGACAATCTACATACTGTGTTAGAAAAGCTTCCTGGACACGCTGCACAAACACCACCCCATCCAAACTATTTGATCTAAAGAGTTTCCACTCAATATTTGGGAAGTTAAAGTCGCCCATGACTACTACCCTATGACTTCTGCACCTTTCCAAAATCTGTTTCCCAATCTGTTCCTCCACATCTCTGCTACTATTGGGGGGCCTATAGAAAACTCCTAACAAGGTGACTGCTCCTTTCCTATTTCTGACTTCAACCCATACTACCTCAATAGGGTGATACTCCTCGAACTGCCTTTCTGCAGCTGTTATACTATCTCTAATTAATAATGCCACCCCCCCCACCTCTTTTACCACCCTCCCTAATCTTATTGAAACATCTATAACCAGGGACCTCCAACAACCATTTCTGCCCCTCTTCTATCTAAGTTTCCGTGATGGCCACCACATCGTAGTCCCAAGTACCGATCCATGCCTTAAGTTCACCCACCTTATTCCTGATGCTTCTTGCGTTGAAGTATACACACTTCAACCCATCTCCATGCCTGCAAATACTCTCCTTTGTCAGTGTTCCCTTCCCCACTGCCTCATTACATGCTTTGGCGTCCTGAATATCGGCTACCTTAGTTGCTGGACTACAAATCCGGTTCCCATTCCCCTGCCAAATTAGTTTAAACCCTCCCGAAGAGTACTAGCAAACCTCCCTCCCAGGATATTGGTGCCCCTCTGGTTCAGATGCAACCCGTCCTGCTTGTACAGGTCCCACCTTCCCCAGAATGCGCTCCAATTATCCAAATACCTGAAGCCCTCCCTCCTACACCATTCCTGCAGCCACGTGTTCAACTGCACTCTCTCCCTATTCCTAGCCTCGCTATCACGTGGCACTGGCAACAAACCAGAGATGACAACTCTGTCTGTCCTGGCTTTCAACTTCCAGCCTAACTCCCTAAACTTGTTTATTACCTCCACACCCCTTTTCCTACCTATGTCGTTGGTACCAATGTGCACCACGACTTCTGGCTGCTCCCCCTCCCCCTTAAGGATCCTGAAGACACGATCCGAGACATCCCTGGCCCTGGCACCCGGGAGGCAACATACCTTCCGGGAGTCTCGCTCGCGACCACAGAATCTCCTATCTATTCCCCTAACCATTGAATCTCCTACAACTATTGCTTTTCTATTCTCCCCCCTTTCCTTCTGAGCCCCAGAGCCAGACTCAGTGCCAGAGACCTGGCCGCTAGGGCCTTCCCCCGGTAGGTCATCCCCCCCAACAGCATCCAAAACGGTATACTTGTTTTGAAGGGGAACGGCCACGAGGGATCCCTGCACTGTCTGCCTGTTTGTTTTTTTCCCCCTGACTGTAACCCAGCTATTCTTGTCCTGTACCTTGGGTATGGTTACCTCCCTGTAACTCTTCTCAATCACCCCCTCTGCCTCCCGGATGATCCGAAGTTCATCCAGCTTCAGCTCCAGTTCCCTAACACGGTCTTTGAGGAGCTGAAGTTGGGTGCACTTCCCGCAGGTATAGTCAGTGGGGACACCGGTGGTATCCCTCACCACCCACATCCTACAGGAGGAGCATGTAACTGGCCTAGCCTCCATCCCCTCTTACCTTACAGAATATAGCTGCTGTGTGGACTAACTAGATCTCCGCCCTCCGACTCTGCTCCCAGTCAGCTACACTTCCTGTAAACTCCTGGCTCTCTTCTCACTCTTTGCGGAAATGTCGGAAACAAAATGAAAGGAGCACCTTACTCCCTCCTCACCTAACTCCCTCGGTCACCAAACTCTCACTATCGCACTCAAAAAGCACCAAATTCAGCACTCCCTCGGTCACCAAACTCTCACTATCGCACTCAAAAAGCACCAAATTCTGCACTCCCTCGGTCACCAAACTCTCACTATCGCACTCAAAAAGCACCAAATTCTGCACTCCCTCGGTCACCAAACTCTCACTATCGCACTCAAAAAGCACCAAATTCAGCACTCCCTCGGTCACCAAACTCTCACTATCGCACTCAAAAAGCACCAAATTCAGCACTCCCTCGGTCACCAAACTCTCACTATCGCACTCAAAAAGCACCAAATTCTGCACTCCCTCGGTCACCAAACTCTCACTATCGCACTCAAAAAGCACCAAATTCAGCACTCAGTGCAAATAAGTTAAGAACCCATGGTGTTAAGAGTAAGGTACTGGCATGGGTAGAGGATTGGCTGACTGGCAGAAGGCAGAGAGTGGGGATAAAGGGGTCCTTTTCAGGATGGCAACCGATGACTAGTGGTGTGCCTCAGGGGTCAGTGCTGGGACCACAGCTATTGACGATGTACATTGATGATCTGGAAGAAGGAACTGAAGGCACTGTTGCTAAGTTTGCAGATGTAACAAATATATGTAGAGGTTGTGTTGAGGAAGCAGGCGGGGGCGGGCTGCAGAAGGATTGGAAGAAGGTATAGGGGAAATGTCGGAGGTCGGTTCTTTACACAGAGAGTGGTGGGTGTGTGGAATGCACTGCCAGCAGAGATGGTGGAGTCAGTCATTAGGGACATTTAAGCGACTCTTAGACAGGCACATGGACAGCAGTAAATTGAAGGGGTGTAGGTTAGGTTGACCTTAGATTAGGATAAATGGTCGGCACAACATCGTGGGCCAAAGGCCTGTACTGTGCTATACTGTTCTATGTTCTCTATTCTAAGGTAGTCAAGAAAGCACACGGAATGCTCGCCTTCATTGGACGGGGCAGCGAGTATAAAAACTGGCAAGTCATGCTGCAGTTGTGTAGAACCTTGGTACGGCCGCAATTGGAATATTGCGCACAATTCTGGTCGCCACACTACCAGAAGGATGTGGAGGCTTTGGAGAGGGTGCAGAGGAGGTTTACCAGGATGTTGCCTGGTCTGGAGGGTGTCAGCTATGTGGAGAGGCTGAATAGTCTCGGACTGTTTTCATTAGAAAGACGGAGGTTGAGGGGCGACCTGATAGAGGTCTACAAGATTATGAGGGGCATGGATAGAGTGGATGGGCAGGCACTCTTTCCCAGGGTGGAGGGGTCACTCACCAGGGGGCATAGGTTTAAGGTCCGTGGGGCAAAGTTTAGAGGAGATGTGCGAGGCAGGTTTTTTACGCAGAGGGTGGTGAGTGCCTGGAACGCGTTGCCAGGGGAGGTTGTGGAAACAGATACATTAACGGCGTTCAAAAGGCATCTTGACAAACACATGGATAGGACGGGTATAGAGGGAGACGGCACAAGGAAGTGCTGAGGAATTTGGACAAGGGTGGTATCAAAGAACAAAGAAAAGTACAGCACAGGAACAGGCCCTTCGGCCCTCCAAGCCCGTGCCGACCATGCTGCCCGACTAAACTACAATCTTCTACACTTCCGGGGTCCGTATCCCTTTATTCCCATCCTATTCATGTATTTGTCAAGATGTCCCTTAAACATCACTATCGTCCCTGCTTCCACCACCTCCACTGGTAGCGAGTTCCAGGCACCCACTACCCTCTGCGTAAAAAACTTGCCTCGTACATCTACTCTAAACCTTGCTCCTCGCACCTTAAACCTATGCCACCTAGTAATTGACCCCTCTACCCTGGGGAAAAGCCTCTGACTATCCACTCTGTCTATTCCCCTCATAATTTTGCAGACCTCTATCAGGTCGCCCCTCAACCTCCGTCGTTCCAGTGAGAACAAACCAAGTTTATTCAACCGCTCCTCATAGCTAATGCCCTCCACACCAGGCAACATTCTGGTAAATCTCTTCTGCACCTTCTCTAAAGCCTCCACATCCTTCTGGTAGTGTGGCGACCAGAATTGAGCACTATACTCCAAGTGTGGCCTAATTAAGGTTCTATACAGCTGCAACATGACTTGCCAATTCTTATACTCAATGCCCCGGCCAATGAAGGCAAGCATGCCGTATGCCTTCTTGACTACCTTCTCCACCTGTGTTGCCCCTTTCAGTGACCTGTGGACCTGTACACCTAGATCTCTCTGACTTTCAATCCTCTTGAGGGTTCTACCATTCACTGTATATTGCCTTCCTCCATTAGACCTTCCAAAATGCATTACCTCACATTTGTCCGGATTAAACTCCATCTGCCATCTCTCGGCCCAGTCTCCAAACAATCTAAATCCTGCTGTATCCTCTGACAGTCCTCATCGCTATCCGCAATTCCACCAACTTTTGTGTCGTCTGCAAACTTACTAATCAGACCAGTTACATTTTCCTCCAAATCATTTATATTTACTACAAACAGCAAAGGTCCCAGCACTGATCCCTGCGGAACACCACTAATCACAGCCCTCCAATTAGAAAAGCATCCTTCCATTGCTACTCTCTGCCTTCTATGACCTAGCCAGTTCTGTATCCACCTTGCCATCTCACCCCTGATCCCGTGTGACTTCACTTTTTGTACTCGTCTACCATGAAGGACCTTGTCAAAGGCCTTACTGAAGTCCATATAGACAACATCCACTGCCCTACCTGCATCAATCATCTTTGTGACCTCTTCGAAAAACTCTATCAAATTAGTGAGACACGACCTCCCCTTCACAAAACCGTGCTGCCTCTCACTGATACGTCATTTGCTTCCAAATGGGAGTAGATCCTGTCTCGAAGAATTTTCTCCAGTAATTTCCCTACCACTGACGTAAGGCTCACCTGCCTGTAGTTCCCTGGATTATCCTTGCTACCCTTCTTAAACAGAGGAACAACATTGGCTATTCTCCTGTCCTCCGGGACATCACCTGAAGACAGTGAGGATCCAAAGATTTCTGTCAAGGCCTCAGCAATTTCCTCTCTAGCCTCCTTCAGTATTCTGGGGTAGATCCCATCAGGCCCTGGGGACTTATCTACCTTAATATTTTTCAAGACGCCCAACACCTCGTCCTTTTGGATCTCAATGTGACCCAGGCTATCTACACACCCTTCTCCACACTCAACATCCACCAATTCCTTCTCTTTGGTGAATACTGATGCAAAGTATTCATTTAGTACCTCGCCCATTTCCTCTGGCTCCACACATAGATTCCCTCCCCTGTCCTTCAGTGGGCCAACCCTTCCCCTGGCTCCCCTCTTGCTTTTTATGTACGTGTAAAAAGCCTTGGGATTTTCCTTAACCCTATTTGCCAATGACTTTTTGTGACCTGACTCCTTGCTTAAGTTCCTTCCTACTTTCCTTATATTCCACACAGGCTTCGTCTGTTCCCAGCCTTCTAGCCCTGACAAATGCCTCCTTTTTCTTTTTGACGAGGCCTACAATATCTCTCGTTATCCAAGGTTCCTGAAAATTGCCGTATTTATCCTTCTTCCTCACAGGAACATGCCGGTCCTGAATTCCTTTCAACTGACACTTGAAAGCCTCCCACATGTCAGATGTTGATTTACTCTCAAACATCCGCCCCCAATCTAGGTACAGGCTTGGAGGGCCGAAGGGCCTGTTTCTGTGCTGTGTTCTTTGTTTTGAGTTCTTTATACTCCGTTACTGGGTTCACAGAAGCAGGGGTACAGCAGCAACCAGGAGAGATTGATGCACTGGGAGGCAAGAGCCACTGATGTGATGATAAGTCGATTGTCATCTGTATGTAAATAATAATATATGTATAACTGTTGTAGTTCCAGCATCCGACCACCAGGTGGTGTGAGTATGCAGACATGGGAGTTTACAGCAGTTGCTTAATAGAATAGCTCTGTAATGTTTTAATGTAAGTTAGTGTGAGACCAACTGTAATTTAGTAATTTGACATTTTAGTAATTTGTTAGTAATAAATAACTTTGTTTATGAAACAAAGTCTAATGTTCTTTGTTCACACGGCAATATCAAAATTCAACATCAACCCAATCAAAGAACATTACAACTGAGTGAGTATCCAGGGAGCGCCCACCACCCCTTTCACACCCAGCCTGCGGCTGTGATGCCTCTCTTTGGCCATGCCATCAAAATTCATCTCTTGCTTAGGCAGATGTCGTGTCCTCCTGATTTCACATGAACACGAGAACCCACCTACTGGTCACGTACTGGAAGCCCTGAGCAAACTCTCCCTCCCCTTACAATGGAAGCAAGCTGAAGGTGCAATAGACCATTTGAATGCCCTTAGTGTTGGCGAGTCCACTACTGTTGCAGGCAGGGCATTCCACGCCCTTACTACTCTCTGAGTAAAGAACCTACCTCTGACATCTGTCCGAGATCTATCTCCCCTCAATTTAAAGCTATGTCCCCTCGTGCTAGCCATCACCATCCGAGAAAAAGGCTCTCACTGGATACCCTATCCAATCCTCTGATCATCTTGTATGCCTCAATTCAGTCACCTCTCAACCTTCTTCTCTCTAACGAAAACAGCCTCAAGTCCCTCAGCCTTTCCGCATAAGATCTTCCCTCCATACCAGGCAACATCCTGGTAAAGGTGTCATCTGACAAGGCAGCAATACATTCAGAAAGGGTCCACATCGGTTACCGTCACATATGTTTAATGGAGGCCCGTCACACATGGCTTTGGCCTCCCACAGCCCTCTGACTGTCCGTGGTCTCAGACGTCACTTGCCTCCAATGGCCGCCTGGGGATGTTTGTGCACTGCTCGCCAACCTGTGACCCTGGCTGCAATGGCGAACACCATATGCACTGTGATGAGAGTGCCTGCACTGGGGAGGGTCTGGGGGAAGGATGTGATTGTGCACCGTCTGTGGAACACTTTGTCTCCCATCTCCTCAGAACTGCCCTGCAGGCCCCCCCCACCCCCACTCTCCACCTCCACTCCCGTCTCAGCAGCTGGCCAGCCTACTGTGAGACCCGCATGAGGGAATTGCCTGACTTTCCGGTGAGGCCTGGAAGAGAATGGACAGGGAAGGTAACACTAAACCATGGGGGGCCGCCTGGTTCCCTCCTGCCGCCACGCCTCCCGTATCCTCCTAGCTGTCTTCTTGACTGCCCAGTGGAGCCTCGGGCCTTAGATTCCCCCAGTGGTCGACCTTTGGGTTCCTTCACTTCCTGACGAGCAGCCTTCAGGGTGCCAGGATCCATTTCTTAGAGCAGACGTGGACCATTCAGCCCTTCGATTCTGCTCAGCCATTCCATAAGATCATGGCTGTTCTGCTGTCACCTCCACTTCGCTGTCTGCACCCCCTCCTCCCCTCCCAACAGAACTCTTGACTCTCTCTGTCTGACTCAGATATTCAATGACCCAGCCTCCATTGCTTTCTGGGGAAGCAAGTTCCACAGACCACCGGTCTTCTGAGAGAAATAGTTTCTCTCCATCGCCGTCCCGAGTTGTAGAGACTCCTCCACAAGTGGAATCATGCTCTCAGGTATCTATCCGACCAGGCTGATCCTGAGGATCCTTTTTTTTATTTTTAAAATATATTTATTAACGTTTTTTAACACAATTTTTCACCCTTACAAACAATAACCCCCCCCCCCTCGTAACAAAATAGCAAGAAATTGCACATAGCAAGATATATACATGGTAAAACGATATGTTACATAGCTTTGTACACTGGCTCTCTCCCGCACGTGCCAGTTTCCCCAATCCTTCATGTTATCTCTTGCTCGACCACCGCCCCAGGCAAGCCCCCCTTCCCCCCTCTCACAGGATGTCCCGTCCCCCCCCGTCCCAGGTTGCTGCTGCTGCTGACCGACCTTCCTCTAACGCTCCGCGAGATGATCTAGGAACAGTTGTCACCGCCTGTAGAACCCCTGCGCAGACCCTCTCAAGGCAAACTTTATCCTCTCCAGCTTAATGAACCCAGCCATATCATTTATCCAGGCCTCCACGCTGGGGGGCTTCGCCTCCTTCCACATTAGCAAGATCCTTCGCCGGGCTACTAGGGTCGCAAAGGCCAGAATGCCGGCCTCTTTCGCCTCCTGCACTCCCGGCTCGTCCACTACTCCAAATATTGCTAGCCCCCAGCTTGGCTTGACCCGGACTTTCACCACCTGAGATATTGCTCCCGCCACTCCTCTCCAGAACCCCTCCAGTGCCGGGCATGACCAAAACATATGGACATGGTTCGCCGGGCTCCCTGAACACCTTCCACATCTGTCCTCTACCCCAAAGAACCTACTCAACCTCGCCCCCGTCAAGTGCGCTCTGTGGACCACCTTAAATTGTATCAGGCTGAGCCTGGCACACGAGGAGGAGGAATTAACCCTACCCAAAGACCTTCCTCGATCTCCTCCCCCAGCTCCTCCTCCCATGTACCCTTCAGCTCTTCTACCAGCACTTCCCCCTCTTCTTTCATCTCCTGGTATATTGCCGACACCTTGCCCTCCCCGACCCATACACCCGAGATCACCCTGTGTTGAATTTCTTGTGCTGGGAGCAACGGGAATTCCCTGACCTGTCGCCTCACAAAAGCCCTCACCTGCATATATCTAAAAGCATTTCCCGGGGATAACTCAAACTTCTCCCCCCTAGGCTCGCAAAAGTCCCATCAATGAACAGGTTCCCCATTCTTCTAATCCCCGCCCGATGCCAGCTCTGAAACCCCCCCCGTCCGTCCTCCCCGAGACAAACCGTTGGTTACCCCTGATTGGGGACCACACCGATGCTCCCATTGCACCCCTGTGCCGTCTCCACTGGCCCCAGATCCTTAGCGTTGCCGCCACCACCGGGCTCGTGGTGTACTTTGTCGGCGAGAGCGACAGCGGTGCCGTCACCAACGCCCCCAGGCTCGTTCCTTTACAGGACGCCATCTCCATCTTCTTCCATGCCGCCCCCTCTCCCTCCATCACCCACTTGCGGATCATCGCCACATTTGCTGCCCAGTAGTAGCTCCCCAGGTTTGGCAGCGCCAACCCTCCCTGGTCCCTACTGCGTTCCAGAAACCCTCTCCTTACCCTCGGGGTCTTATTCGCCCACACAAACCCCATAATGCTCCTGCCTACCCTCTTAAAAAAGGCCTTGGTGATCATGATGGGAAGGCACTGAAACACAAACAGAAACTTGGAATGACCACCATTTTGACCGACTGTACTCTACCCGCCAGCGAGAGCGGTAACATGTCCCATCTTTTGAAGTCCTCCTCCATCTGTTCCCCCAACCTCGTCAGATTCAGTTTGTGTAGGGCCCCCCAACTCCTGGCTATCTGGATCCCCAGATACCGAAAGCTCCCCTCCGCCCTCCTCAGCGGTAGATCCCCTATCCCTCTTTCTTGGTCCCCCGCCTGTAATACAAAAAGCTCACTCTTCCCTACATTGAGCTTACAGCCCGAGAACTCCCCAAACTCCCTTAGAGTCTGCATGACCTCCACCATCCCCTCCACTGGATCCGCCACATACAGCAACAGGTCGTCTGCACAAAGCGACACCCGATGCTCTTCTCCCCCTCAGACCACCCACCTCCATTTCCTAGACTCCCTCAATGACATGGCCAAGGGTTCGATCACCAATGCAAACAACGGGGGACAGGGGGCACCCCTGCCTTGTCCCTCGGTACAGCTGAAAGTACTCCGACCTCCGCCGGTTCGTCACTACACTCGCCACCGGGGCTCTGTAAAGGAGCTTAACCCAACTAATAAACCCTCCCCCGAACCCAAACCTACGCAGCAATTCCCAGAGGTACTCCCACTCTACTCGGTCAAAGGCCTTCTCCGCGTCCATAGCTGCCACTATCTCCGCCTCTCCCTCCTCCGATGGCATCATTATCACGTTTAAGAGGCGCCGCACATTGGTGTTTAGTTCCCTGCCCTTTACAAATCCCGTCTGGTCCTCGTGGATCACCCCCGGGACACAGTCCTCGATCCTCGTAGCCAGTACTTTTGCCAGCAACTTAGCATCCACGTTGAGGAGCGAGATCGGCCTGTACGATCCACATTGCAGTGGGTCCTTGTCTCGCTTTAGGATCAAAGAAATCGTCGCCTCCGACATTGTCTGGGGCAGGGTCCCTTCCTCTCTTGCCTCATTAAAGGTCCTCACTAGTAGCGGGGCCAACAGGTCTACGTACTTCCTGTAGAACTCCACCGGGAACCCGTCCGGTCCCGGGGCCTTCCCCGCCTGCAGGCTCCCCAAACCCTTGCTCAGCTCCTCCAACCCAATTGGTGCCCCCAAACCAGCCACCTCTTGCTCCTTCACCCTCGAGAATCTCAGTTGGTCTAGGAATCGTCTCATCCCCTCTTCCCCCGCTGGGGGCTGGGATCTGTACAGCTCCTCATAGAAGGCCTTGAATACCTCGTTTATTTTCATCGCACTCCGCACCGTGGCTCCCCTTCCATCCTTGACTCCCCCTATTTCCCTCGCTGCCATCCTCTTACGGAGCTGGTGTGCCAGCATCCGACTGGCCTTTTCCCCATACTAGTAGGTCGCCCCCTGCGCCTTCCTCCACTATGCCTCTGCCTTCCCTGTGGTCAACAGATCAAACTCCGTCTTGAGACGCCGTCTTTCCCCAAGTAATCCCTCCTCAGGGACCTCTGCGTATCTCCTGTCCACTCACAAGATCTCCCCCACTAACCTCTCTCCCTTTCCATGCCCTCTGTCTTCTCCCTATGAGCCCTGATGGAGATTAGCTCTCCCCTGATCACCGCCTTCAACGCCTCCCATACCACCCCCACTCGCACCTCCCCGTTGTCGTTGGCCTCCAAGTACCTTTCGATGCACCCCTCACCTTCCCACACACCACCTCATCTGCAAGCAGTCCCACATCCAACCGCTACAACGGGCATTGGTCCCTCTCCTCCCCAGCTCCACTTCCACCCAGTGCAGGGCATGATCCGAAATGGCTATGGCCGAATACTCCGTTCCCTCCACTTTCGGGATGAGCGCCCTGCCCAGCACAAAGAAATCTATCCGGGAATAGGCTTTGTGCACGTGGGAGAAGAAAGAAAATTCCCTGGCCTGCGGTCTTGCAAACCTCCACGGGTCCACTCCCCCCATCTGATCCATAAGCCCTCTAAGTACCTTGGCCGCCGCCGGCCTCCTTCCCGTCCTTGATCTGGAGCGGTCCAGTGCTGGGTCCAGCACCGTATTGAAGTCCCCTCCCATTATCAGGCCTCCTATCTCCAGGTCCGGAATGTGCCCCAACATGCGCTTCATAAATCCAGAATCTTCCCAGTTCGGGGCGTACACGTTTACCAACACCACCCACGTCCCCTGCAACTTACCGCTCACCATCACATATCGCCCTCCGTTATCCACTACGATATTCTTGGCCTCAAATGACACTCGCTTCCCCACCAGTATTGCCACCCCTCTATTCTTCGCGTCCAGCCCCGAATGGAATACCTGTCCTACCCATCCCTTTCTTAACCTGACCTGGTCCGCCACCTTCAGGTGTGTCTCTTGGAGCATGACCACGTCTGCCTTCAGTCCCTTTAAGTGCGCGAACACTCAGGCCCTCTTCACCGGCCCGTTCAGGCCCCTCACGTTATCAGCCGGATTGGAGGGGCTCTCACCCCCCGCCCCCCCCGCCGACTAGCCATCTCCTTTTCTAGGCCAGTCCCGTGACTGCGCCTCCCTCACCCTCCAGTCCCCCAGCAAGGAGACCCCCGCCCCGACCACCTCTTCTGTGTCCCATTCCCTTTCGGCCAGTGCAGCAGCAACCCTTTCCCCCCCCTTCCCCCCCCCTCCCCTCCCCCCGCTAGACCCGTGTCTAGCTTTTTTGCTCCCCCCATATCACTCCCGTAAGTCAGCTGACACCTGCTGACCCCGGCTTCCCCCGCCGTCCCATTTACCTCCCCGTGTGGGAGTCTCCCAATCAGTGTGCGTTCCTCCATTCCCCTTCCCGCCTTTCTTCCCTAGTGCGGGAAAAAACCCGCGCTTTCCTAAGTCTACCCCGCCCCCTCTGGCGCAGCTCCTGTCGCGGCCTTGTCTCTCTCCCCCAGCCCATGTAACATTTCCTGCGCGTGATTGACCCCCTATATACAACAACCATCACACATCAACCCTCAAACATCGCCCCCACCCTCACAAACCCTCAGTTTGAGTCCAACTTTTCGGTTTGAATAAAGGTCCACGCCTCTTCAGGCGTTTCGAAGTAATGGTGCTGATCCTTGTATGTGACCCACAATCGCGCTGGCTGCAGCATTCCGAATCTCACTCCTTTCCGGTGCAGCACCGCCTTGGCCCGGTTGAAACCCGCTCTCCTCTTTGCAACCTCCGTGCTCCAGTCCGGGTATATTCGGATCTCTGCATTGTCCCACTTGCTGCTCCGCTCCTTCTTGGCCCATCTCAGGACCAACTCTCTGTCCGTGAACCGGTGAAATCTCACCACCATCGCCCTTGGCGGCTCGTTTGCCTTGGGCCTCCTCGCCAGCACCCAGTGCGCCCCGTCCATCTCCAGCAACCCTAGGGGGGGCCTCCGCGCCCATCATCGCCTCGAGCATCGTGCTCGCGTATGCCCCGGCATCGGCCCCCTCCACTCCTTCAGGGAGACCCAGGATCCGCAGGTTCTTTCTCCTCGACCTGTTCTCCAGGTCTTTGAGTCTTCCCGCCCACCTCTTGTGTAGCGCCTCATGCTGCTCCACTCTCACCGCCAGGCCCAAAATCTCGTCCTCGTTCTCACTGACTCTCTTCTGCACCTCCTGGATCTTTACCTCGTGGGCCTTCTGGGTCATCCCTAGTCCTTCAATTGCCGCCAACATAGGCGCCAGCATCTCCTTCCACAGCTCCTCGAAGCAGCGCTTGATGAACTCCTGCAGCTCCGGCCCGCATTCCACTTTGTCCCCGGCCGCCGCCATTTTGTTTTTCTTCCCTCGCTTCTCCCGCTGCTCCAGTGCCGCTTTTTTGGCCGTTTCACTTCTGGTCCGCTCCATAAAAGTTGAAGGGGGACCTCACTCTCACCTTCCCACGGGTTGTCTTCAAAGAAAATTCCGTTGGGGCTCCTCTAAAGAGCCCGAAAGTCCGTGATAGCGGGAGCTGCCGAATCGTGCGGCTTAAACATTTCAGCAACTATGGAGGAGGTTCACTTTAAGGGTGGCTGATGTGCAGGCCCTTTAAAAAGAGTGTCTGCATCTGCCTCCTTATCCAATGTCACTGAGTGCCGTGCCTCGTGGCCTGTACCACCCACCCCTCCCCCGGTACCCCTGGCCGGGCCCCCGAGCCCTCAAGCTGTTCACTGACCGGACACCGCGTTTAAGATGACCGCATTGCTTCAATGTGATAGCGGTGCCCAGCTCCACAGCAAAGACTTCGGTGCCCACGTTAAATTGGGCGCTCTGATAGAAAGATTGTGCGCGTGGAGTGTGTGAGTGTGCAGACGTGTGGGTGTGGCTGTGTGGACGAATTGATGCCAGGCCAGCTTGGCGTCACTTGAGCTTGTACACCAGGATGCTGCCTGGGCTGGAGAGGGTGCAGAGGAGATTCACCAGGCTGCTGCCTGGGCTGGAGAGGGTGCAGAGGAGATTCACCAGGATGCTGCCTGGGCTGGAGAGGGTGCAGAGGAGATTCACCAGGCTGCTGCCTGGGCTGGAGAGGGTGCAGAGGAGATTCACCAGGCTGCTGCCTGGGCTGGAGAGGGTGCAGAGGAGATTCACCAGGATGCTGCCTGCACTGAAGAGGGTGCAGAGGAGATTCACCAGGATGCTGCCTGCACTGGAGAGGGTGCAGAGGAGATTCACCAGGATGCTGCCTGCACTGGAGAGGGTGCAGAGGAGATTCACCAGGATGCTGCCTGCACTGGAGAGGGTGCAGAGGAGATTCACCAGGATGCTGCCTGGGCTGGAGATGGTGCAGAGGAGATTCACCAGGCTGCTGCCTGGGCTGGAGAGGGTGCAGAGGAGATTCACCAGGCTGCTGCCTGGGCTGGAGAGGGTGCAGAGGAGATTCACCAGAACGTTGCCTGGTCTGGAGAGGGTGCAGAGGAGATTCACCAGAACGTTGCCTGGTCTGGAGCGTTTCAGCTATGGAGAGAGGCTGGTTAGGCTGGGGTTGTTTTCCTTGGAGCAGAGAAGGCTGAGGGGGGACCTGATTGAGGTGGACAACATTATGAGGGGCACAGTTGGAACAAATAGTCCTCTTAATAGATGGTCAGTGACCAGGGGGGCATAGATTTAAGGTTAAGGGTCAGGAGATTCCGAGGGGATTTGAGGACAAACCTTTTCACCCAGAGGGTGGTGGGAATCTGGGACTCGCTACCTGAAAGGGCGGTAGAGGCAGCAACTCTCACAACTATTAAGAAGCGTTTAGATGACCACTTGAAAATGGGATTAGAATAGATCGGTGCTTGATGGCCGGCGCAGACACGGTGGGCCGAAGGGCCTCATTCTGTGCAGTAAAACTCTGCAACTCTCGAGGGGAAGAATATGTTCTCTTCCTGCTCCCCACTATCCGCCACACCAAATCCCTTAATCAGATCCATGAGCTGGATAACTGAATAAATCCTCGCTGACACAGGAAACTGAGCTGAGGATCTTTACTGAATCTGTAAAAGCTACTGTGTGTTTCCCAAACAGTTCAGCTGCTGTCAATAAGGATGAGTTCCAGCAGACACACAATCCCTCCCAGCGAATGAGTCGTCCCCATTCATCCGCCTCCTGGGCAGCCTTGGCACCGCAATAATGGGTTTTGTGCGGCCAAGCAATGAGGAGCAGCCATCGACAGCCAGCACACACAGCCCTCTCTTCATGATGCTCGCCTGGCCCAGGATTAACTCGGCCCCATTTTATTGACAGTGACAGCAGTGGGGAAGATCAATGTCTGACCAGCAGCAGACCAACAGAAGGAGGTGAGGTAAATCAGCAAGTAGTGACGTCAAACATGGCTGTTTTAAGGTATAGAAAAAAGAACAAAGAAAAGTACAGCACAGGAACAGGCCCTTCGGCCCTCCAAGCCCGTGCCGACCATGCTGCCCGTCTAAACTAAAATCTTCTGCACTTCCGGGGTCC
Source organism: Scyliorhinus torazame (assembly GCF_047496885.1). Classification (NCBI taxonomy): domain Eukaryota; kingdom Metazoa; phylum Chordata; class Chondrichthyes; order Carcharhiniformes; family Scyliorhinidae; genus Scyliorhinus; species Scyliorhinus torazame. Next base: position 28,957,242 of record NC_092726.1, read on the forward strand.
GTATCCCTCTATTCCCATCCTATTCATGTATTTGTCAAGGTGCCCCTTAAATGTTACTATCGTCCCTGATGTGTTGGGTGTTCTGGATCACATACAGGTCACCAACGCTTAAAATAGTGCAACACTATTTTATTGAATCATTAACTGTTTAAACATACTCAGACTGTGGATTAATACGATACTAGCTTTAACTAAAGACCTTTGCCTTGTCCTAACCAGTCGATGCACTCAGCACATGGTGAATGTCTGTGTTGCAGGCTGTGAGCTCTGTGCTCCGAGCTGGCTGCAACTCGAATGAGCGGGAACTCTGATGCCCCCTGTCTTTACAGTGCGTGTGCTCTCACTGGTGATTGGCTGCGGTGTTGTGTGTGTTGATTGGTCCCACTGTGTGTCCATCAGTGTGTGTCTGCGCCATGATATACTGGTGTATGTTATGACCCCTGCTTCCACCACCTCCTCCGGCAGCGAGTTCCAGGCACCCACTACCCTCTGTGTAAAAAAAAAAATCATTAGACTTTTAATTCTAGATTTTTATTGAATTCAAATTTCACCATCTGCATTTTCAAACTTGATGGATGACACAAAATCTGGAGGTGTGGCAAAGAGTGGGGACGAGGGAAATGGACTCGAAAGCGAGAGGCTGGTGGAATGGTTGGACTCCCGGGAGATTAAATTTAACACGGAAAACTGATATCTTTGGTGGGAAGAATGAAGGGAGTCAACCAGGGGCTGGTTTAGCACAGGGCTAAATCGCTGGCTTTGAAAGCAGACCAAGGCAGGCCAGCAGCACGGTTCAATTCTCGTCCCGGCCTCCCTGAACAGGCACCGGAATGTGGCGACTAGGGGCTTTCCACAGTGACTTCATTTGAGGCCTACTTGTGACAATAAGCCATTTTTATTTCAATGTAAGGAAAAAGGCCCCATTTGAAAGGAGATGCAATATCAGGGAGATCTTGCCTTAAACATATTTTATTCCAAAAATGTCAAAATAAATGAAGTGCACACAGTTCGTGGAATCAATGAATCATAGAATTTACAGTGCAGAAATAGGCCATTCGGCCCATCGAGTCTGCACCGACCCTTGGAAAGAGCACCCTACTTAAGCCCACACCTCCACCCCATCCCCGTAACCTGACCTAACCTTTTTGGACGATAAGGGAAATTTAGCTAGGCAAATCCACCTAACCTGCACATAATATAATAATCATAGATTAAAATAGAATTTACAGTGCAGAAGGAGGCCATTCGGCCCATCGAGTCTGCACCGGCTCTTGGAAAGAGCACCCTACCCAAGGTCAACACCTCCACCCTATCCCCATAACCCAGTAACCCCACCCAACACTAAGGGCAATTTTGGACACTAAGGGCAATTTATCATTGGCCAATCCACCTAACCTGCACATCTTTGGACTGTGGGAGGAAACCGGAGCACCCGGAGGAAACCCACGCACACACGGGGAGAACGTGCAGACTCCGCACAGACAGTGACCCAAGCCGGAATCGAACCTGGGACCCTGGAGCTGTGAAGCCACTGTGCCAACCACTGTGCTACCGTGCCGCCCTTATAGTTACATTTTTCTCCTCTTTAATCCCCCCCTCCCGCCATCGCGATGTACAATGACAGAAACAGCCTCCAAAGCAGATAACACCCCTCTTCAACCCCCTGAGGGTGAACTTTACCTTCTCCGGCCTAAGAAATTCACACCAATCCCCCAACCAAGCCGTGGTCTCCCGGTGGCACTGCCGTCCTTCACTGCAGTAGTATCGGTCGCCGGGCAACCAGAGGGGCGAAGGCCACCACATCAGCCCGCTTCCCCTCCTGTAGTCCCAGCACCTCCGACACTCCAAAGATTGCCACAATAGGGTCCTCCATCATCCTAACCCCCACCCCACAACCTTCCCCTCGCCCCCTAACAAACTCTCAAACACCGCCTCCCAAAAGCTACCCAACTTTTCACACCCTCAAATCATGAGGGTTCGCCGACCCCCTCCCACACCTTTCGCATCGTCCACTCCGGGGAAGAACCCCCTCCTCCGGGACAGTCATATGAACCCGACGAACCACCTTAAACTGTATAATATCAGGGAGACGTGAGAGTGTTTGAACATGTATCTTTGAAGGTGACAGAACAGGTTAGGAAGACAGTTGATGAAGCATACGGGATTTATAAATAGAGGCTGTAACACAATCAATCACTCACGAGACAGGATGAGAAGGAGTCGAACGATGGCTTTATAACGCAGGCTTGTTCCCCAGCAGCACAGTTACAGAATGCGGCTGCTGGGAGAACCCGGGCTCTTATACCCCGCCTCACTGGGTGGAGCCAGCAGGTGGCTGATCCAATCGGGATCCAGTGTCTATCCCCCAATAGCCTCTCGGCATCACAGGATACCTGAATACCCCTAATACATACCACCACAGAGGCATTGCACACAAAAGCCGACAAGTTATGTGAAACCTTTCTGAAACACGAATTCGGGCCCGGTGCAACAAACAACAAAGAACAAAGAAATGTACAGCACAGGAACAGGCCCTTCGGCCCTCCAAGCCCGTGCCGACCATACTGCCCGACTAAACTACAATCTTCTACACTTCCTGGGTCCGTATCCCTCTATTCCCATCCTATTCATGTATTTGTCAAGATGCCCCTTAAATGTCACTATCGTCCCTGCTTCCACCACCTCCTCCGGCAGCGAGTTCCAGGCACCCACTACCCTCTGCGTAAAAAACTTGCCTCGTACATCTACTCTAAACCTTGCCCCTCTCACCTTAAACCTATGCCCCCTAGTAATTGACCCCTCTACCCTGGGGAAAAGCCTCTGACTATCCACTCTGTCTATGCCCCTCATAATTTTGTAGACCTCTATCAGGTCTCCCCTCAACCTCCTTCGTTCCAGTGAGAACAAACCGAGTTTATTCAACCGCTCCTCATAGTTAATGCCCTCCATACCAGGCAACATTCTGGTAAATCTCTTCTGCACCCTCTCTAAAGCCTCCACATCCTTCTGGTAGTGTGGCGACCAGAATTGAACACTATACTCCAAGTGTGGCCTAACTAAGATTCTATACAGCTGCAACATAACTTGCCAATTCTTATACTCAATGCCCCGGCCAATGAAGGCAAGCATGCCGTATGCCTTCTTGACTACCTTCTCCACCTGTGTTGCCCCTTTCAATGACCTGTGGACCTGTACTCCTAGATCTCTTTGACTTTCAATACTCTTGAGGGTTCTACCACTTCCCCCCCGTGTGTGCGTGGGCAGTATTGTGTAATTCTGGGCACCACACTTCAGGCGTGGCGAGAAGGCCTCGGAGAGGGTACAGATGTGATTCCATAGCTGTGGTCTGGAATATTGCGTCTCCAAGGCCAGTGGAAGCAGATTAGTGGCGGACGAGCAAGTGGTGACAGAGGGAAAAGCTTCTTTGCATAATGGGTGGGCCAGCATTTCATAGAATCATGGAATTTACAGTGCAGAAGGAGGCCATTCGGCCCATCGAGTCTGCGCCCGCCATTGGAAAGAGCACCCTACTTAAGCCCACACCTCCACCCTATCTCCATAACTCCACCTAACCTTTTCTTTTTTTAAAGAAATTTAGAGTACCCAATTTATTTCCAATTAAGCGGCAATTTAGCGCGGCCAATCTACCTACCCTGCACATCTTTGGGTTGTGGGGGTGAGACCCACGCGGACACGGGGGAGAATGTGCAAACTCCACACGGCGACCTAACCTTTACTTTGGACACTGCGGGTAATTATAGCACGGTCCAATCCACCTAACCTGCACGTCTTTGGACTGTGGGAGGAAACCGGAGCAGCCGGAGGAAACCCACGCACACACGGGGGAGGACGTGCAGACTCCGCACAGACAGTGACCCAAGCCGGGAATCGAACCTGGGACCCTGGCTCGGCGAAGCAACAGTGCTAACCGTGCTGCCTGGAACATCACTGGTTTTGGACAGAGAATTGTTTTGGAAATGGAACTGGGTAAGTACGTGAAGGCAAGGCGGAATGAGTGGATTGGTCTTTGAAAGTGCCAGTGCCAGCCCCAATGGGCGAAACAGCCTCCCAGTGCTGTGTTATAACAGGTGGAGTGCCACAGGCAAGATATAGATCAAAGGACAGGGTATATTGTAAATAAATATGCTCACGATACAGAAATATGTGGCAAAGCAAGTTCAACAAGGACATAAAGAGTGGAATTCAATGTCCCCCAGAGGCATGTTGGAGGCAAGCATGGGCGTTTAATCGGGGAAAGGGGTGTGGCGTTCGGTCCCTGCCTCCTTCCCATCTCCATCCAATTAAATCTGGAGTGGGCGGTGTGGCTCTCCCACCCAGGCGCCAAATGGGGTCCTAAAGTGGGGAGTTAATGACCACTTCAGGACCTCATGCACCACCGCTGGTACTCCGTAGTGACGGGTGGGAGCCAAGGGGGGATCGAGGGACCCGTTATCAAGAAGGACAAAGTAGGAGGAGCTGGGGGAGGAGATCGAGGAAGGTCTGTGGGCTGATGCCCTGGGTAGGGTTAATTCCTCCTCCTCGTGTGCCAGGCTCAGCCTGATACAATTTAAGGTGGTCCACAGAGCGCCCTTGACGGGGGCGAGGTTGAGTAGGTTCTTTGGGGTAGAGGACAGATGTGGAAGGTGCTCAGGGAGCCCGGTGAACCATGTCCATACGTTTTGGTCATGCCCGGCACTGGAGGGGTTCTGGAGAGGAGTGGCGGGAGCAATATCTCAGGTGGTGAAAGTCCGGGTCAAGCCAAGCTGGGGGCTAGCAATATTTGGAGTAGTGGACGAGCCGGGAGTGCAGGAGGCGAAAGAGGCCGGCATTCTGGCCTTTGCGTCCCTAGTAGCCCGACGAAGGATCTTGCTAATGTGGAAGGAGGCGAAGCCCCCCAGCCTGGAGGCCTGGATAAATGATATGGCAGGGTTTATCAAGCTAGAGAGGATAAAGTTTGCCTTGAGAAGGTCTGCGCAGGGGTTCTACAGGCGGTGGCAACCGTTCCTAGACTATCTCGCGGAGCGTTAGAGGAAGGTCGGTCAGCAGCAGCAGCAACCTTGGTGGGGGGGGGGGGGGGGGTGGAGGGAACGTCCGGGGAGGGGGCGGGGAAAGGGGGGACTGCCTGGGAGGGTGGATGAGCAAGAGATAACATGAAGGATTGGGGAAACTGGCACGTACGGGTGAGGGCCAGTGTACAAAGCTGTGTAAATATATCATTTTGCCATGTATATATCTTGCTCTGCGCGATTTCTCGTTTTTTTTGTTGGGAGGGGGGGGGGGGGGGGGTTATTGTTTGTAAGGGAGAAAAATTGTGTTAAAAAACTTTAATAAATATATCTTTAAAAAAAAAGGACAAAGTCACCACAAAAGCCACCCATCCTTACTTCAGGCTGCCTCTCCCCTCTTCTCGCCCCCCCCCCCCCCACCCCCCCCCCCCCCCCCCCCCCCAGTCAGCCTGGGGGTTCCTTGCCCAGCTGCTGCCTCTCTTGGTCATTACCAGCTGTTGCCACCACTCCCGGGTAACGGGAGTCCAGCTGGGTTTGGCGTTGCCGCCAGCAGTCGGGAGAGCAGGGGATGATGGGAAGACTTTCTGCCCTCAATGCCTGCTGGGCATTCGATGCGGGCACGCAAAGTAGGCGCTCCCACCAGTCCGCACACATCCAAACAAAAAATTTGGATTCTCATGTGGGAAAACGTGACATTATCCTCCAATCTGAATGCCAAAAGATTTGTATGCAGATCAGAGTAATTGGGGAAACAAAAGGCCACGTCAACCTTTATTGCAAAGAGGATGGAGGAAAAAAGTAGGCAAGTCTCTCTACAACAGTCCAGGGCACCAGTGAGATCAAACTTAAGAGTACTGTTTTGGTCTGCTTATTTAAGGAGAGATTTATTTGCAATGCTGGCAGTTCAGAGAAGGGTCATTGGGCCAATTCATCTCAGTTACTTTGACTTGATCACCGCAACAAGTGTAATATGATCGCCTTAATAATGGAAAGTGTTGACATTGTTTGCACGGCTCTTACTAATTCAAAGTCTCTTCTCTCCTCCTCACGTGTAGGATCGGAGTCAGTGGACTTTCTGGGTAATGATTGGTCTGTGGATTAGGTTCTTTCTGAGGGGCCACCATCACAGGGTCTGCGCCGAGCAGGCCCATGGATCCTGTCAGGCGGCTCTCACTTAGCGGCTCATGGTTCGCAGAGGCAGCTGTGATGACTCCACGTCAGACACTGTAGTCTCCTCGGCTGGGGGGCAACTGCTAAACCCTGGGGGCAGTCACTCACAAGGATAATTGGAGAGGGAGCAGCAGTAATTCTCAGCCCTAACCATCCACAGGAACAGAGAGAATGGAAGAGTCCAGCTTCAGCATTGCCTGGCCTGTGGTCATGTAACCTGACTCGTGGCAATCAATCAAGGTGAGTTCAAGCAAGCCCTGCACAGGTACAGATGGGGCGGGTTAAAGGAGAAGGTGAGCGTGCAGGTTAATGCTGGGGACTTTAAATTAGTTGAAGGGGCCTAGGGGTCAGGAAAGGTCAGTAAAGTTTCCAGAATACGCGATAGAACAGAGAGTACAGCAAGCGGCAGGAATCTAACCAGGCAGAGCAAAAAAGGGGACATCTGTGAGGAGGGAGTTGGTCGACGCAGGACTGAGGGTGTTGAACCTAAATGCGCGCAGTATACGGAACAAGGTAAATGAGATTGCCGCGCAGATTAAAAATGGCGAGTACGATGTTCTGGGGTTCACAGACGTAGCTGCAAGGGGATCAGGGCTAGGATCGTGGGCAGCACGGTGGCGCAGTGGGTTAACACTGCTGCGTCACGGCACCGGAAACCCAGGATCGATCCCAGCTCCGGGTCACTGTCTGTGTGGAGTGTGGTGATCCACTGTAATAGGAGATGTAAGGTAGGACCTGCACTACAGGTTCGCCGGTAGCTGCAGCAGGAGGCCTCGCATCTGACTGTAATAAAGCCAGAGAGATGCAGTGGTATTTGTCAAGGTTTATCCCGAACAGATCTGTGACACAGGACTCTGTGCTCTACGGACTGTTTCCAGGGACACACACCGAGACAAATATCAACTGCTGCTGGAAGGTCATCAACTCGGTAAAAGACGCTCTTGGTCTGCCCGAAACTTGCTGATCTTCCAGTGCAAAGAATTGTCCTCGACCGAGTGTTGCAGACTGGCACATTCCAAGGTCCAGGACTACGTGCTGAGGGACGCACTCAAGCTTGGGGCAGCTGCCGCCAAGGCGCAATGGGGAAAGACCACTGTGTAAAGTCTTTCCAGCAAATGTACACCGAGGGGCGCGTAACAGTGTAAAGCCCCTCGGTCTGGGCAACCAACACTCCAATGTATAAAACAAACATGACAATTGTAATGTAAAGAGTGATATGTGTACGACAATATCAAAATCAAATGAAAAAAAGTCAAGGCAATGTGTAACTCTGCCGGAAATGTACAGTCAAGACAATTTGAAATGTTTTCTGTAATGCTTATAATAAAGTTTATGAATAAAGTATATTTTTTTTGAAAAAAAAAAGTCACAGTTGTACCCAACTTTAGTCTTTGTGCAATTGATCGTGCATCATGGAGTTTGCACATTCTCCCCGTGTCTGCATTTTTCTCACCCCCCACAACCCAAAGACGTGCAGGGTAGGTGGATTGGCCATGCTAAATTACCCCTTAATTAGAAAAAAAGAGCTGGGATCTAAATATCCAAGGATATGTGTCCTATCGAAAGGACAGGCAAATGGGCAAAGGGGGCCGGGCTGCATTGTTAGTAAGGAATGAAGGTAAATCAACAGCAAGGAGCGATATAGGATCAGACGGCATAGAATCTCTGTGGGAGAATTGAGGAATCGCAAAGTTAAAAAGACCCTGGTGGGAGATACGTACAGGCCCCCGAGTGGGGCAGAAAATAAATCAGGCTATAGAAAAGGCATGTAAAAAAGGCAATATTACAATAATCATGGGGAACTTCAATATGCAGGTGGACTGGGAAAATCAGGTGGATCCCAAGAAAAGGAATTTGTGGAATGTCTTTGCGATGTTTTTGTGGAGCATCTTGTGGACAGAGCCAACTAGGGAACCGGCAATTCTGGATTTGGTGATGTGTAATTAGGCAGACTTAGTAAGAAGTCTTACACACCAGGTTAAAGTCCAACAGGTTTATTTGCAATCACTAGCTTTCGGAGCACAGCTCCTTCATCAAGGGTTATGGCGAGAAGGCAGGAGAATGGGGATGAAAACATTTCAGCCATGATTGAATGGCGGAGCGGACTCGATGGGCCGAGTGGCCTAATTCTGCTCCTCTGTCTTATGGTCTTATGGATTTGTTTGTGAAAATAGTATGTTCGTTCTCTTTTTGAAAATCAAATCACACAAAGAAAAGAAAATTACAGCACAGGAACAGGCCCTTCGGCCCTCCCAGCCTGCGCCGATCCAGATCCTTTCTCTAAATCTGTCGCCTATTTTCCAAGGATCTACTTCCCTCTGTTCCCCGCCCGTTCATATATCTGTCCAGATGCATCTTAAATGATGCTACTGTGCCCGCCTCTACCACCTCCGCTGGCAAAGCGTTCCAGGCACCCACCACCCTCTGCATAAAAAACTTTCAACGCACATCTCCCTTAAACTTTCCCCCTCTCACCTTGAAATCGTGACCCCTTGTAATTGACACCCCCACTCTTGGAAAAAGCTTGTTGCTATCCACCCTGTCCATACCTCTCATAATTTTGTAGACCTCAATCAGGTCCCCCCTCAACCTCCGTCTTTCCAACGAAAACAATCCTAATCTACTCAACCTTTCTTCATAGCTAGCACCCTCCATACCAGGCAACATCCTGGTGAACCTCCTCTGCTCCCTCTCTAAAGCATCCACATCCTTCTGGTAATGTGGCGACCAGAACTGCACGCAGTATTCCAAATGTGGCCTAACCAAAGTCCTATACAACTGTAACATGACCTGCCAACTCTTGGACTCAATATCCCGTCCGATGAAGGCAAGCATGCTGTATGCCTTCTTGACCACTCTATCGACCTGCGTTGCCACCTTCAGGGTACAATGGACCTGAACTCCCAGATCTCTCTGTACATCAATTTTCCCCAGGAGTCTTCCATTGACCATATAGTCCGCTCTTGAATTGGATCTTCCAAAATGCATCACCTTGCATTTGCCATTTCTCTGCCCAACTCTCCAATCTATCTATATTTTGCTGTATTCTCTGACAGTCCCCCTCACTATCTGCAACTCCTCTAATCTTAGTATCATCTGCAAACTTGCTAATCAGACCATCGTCCAGATCATTTATGTATATCACAAACAACAGTGGTCCGAGCACGGATCCCTGTGGAACACCACTAGTCACCTTTCTCCATTTTGAGACACTCCCTTCCACCGACTCTCTGTCTCCTGTTGCCCAGCCAGTTCTTTATCCATCTAGCTAGTAGACCCTGAACCCCATACAACTTCACTTTTTCCATCAACCTGCCATGGGAAACTTTATCAAATGCCTTACTGAAGTCCATGTATATGACATCTACAGCCCTTCCCTCATCAATTTCCCGGAGGAAACCCACGCAGACACGGGGAGAAAGTGCAAACTCCACACGAACAGTGACCCAAGGCCAGAATCCCTGGCGCTGTGATGCAGCAGTGCTAACCACTGTACCACCATGCCGCCTCTTTTGGCATGGGCCATGTGTGATTTCTCCACTTCTAGTTCTCGTGTGCAGCCCCTAATGCAAAATTATTATCCAAGAGGAGGCTCTTGGGAGGCTCTGAGCCCTTTCGAGGCACCTGAAGCTCCTCTTGAGCCTGCCAACAGCTTGTTCACCGACACCTCTGGTTGGAATTCCAAAGATTCCCCACTCTTTGGGAGAAGAAATTCTCCCTCAAATCCGTCTTTACAGAGCTCCCCCTTATTCTGCGACTGGTCCTACACTTTCCCATGAGCGGAAACATCTCCCAACATTGACCTTGTGTGATGTCTCAAGGGGACAATACTCGCTCCTCCACTTTCCAGATCGATCCATCCCTCACTCAAAATGGCCACCGAGTGCAGCCAAGCCATACACAAGATGGCCGCCGGCAATCCCAGAAGCAACTGCCGACCTTCAACCCGGAAGTGCATCCATGCCAATCTTGCAGATGAGTTTCTGCAGCAAACCCTGAAATAGACTATGTAAGTAGATTGCTGAGCAATAGTAAGGGGCGGAAGCCTGAGGATGGAAACGAGGAGGACATTTTATTCCTGTGGGAATTACTTGCTGTGTGGGTTACGTCCAATACTGGACAACAAACCCACTTTGGAACCTGACTATGGACTGCATGAGAACCTGCCTTGGTAACTTGAGTCCCTTTTCACGACCATGAACATTGCTACGTCCCTCCACGTGTTTTAATCAATAAATTGTTCATTGATTTGACTTGGTCTTGTGGGCACATATGTTGTGTCTCTAAACCCCACCTGACAATAGGTGGAAAATGTGGGCATAAGTTGAGAATTGGTAACAGAGATCAAACAGAGATTCTCCCCGTGTCTGCGCGGGTCTCACCCCCACAACCCAAAGATGTGCAGGGTCGGTGGATTGGCCGCGCTGAACTGCCCCTTAATTGGAAAAAGAAGAATTGGGCAGCACGGTAGCACAGTGATCAGCACAATTGCTTCACAGCTCCAGGGTCCCAGGTTCGATTCCCGGCTTGGGTCACTGTCTGTGCGGAGTCTGCACATCCTCCTCGTGTGTGCGTGGGTTTCCTCCGGGTGCTCCGGTTTCCTCCCACAGTCCAGAGATGGGCAGGTTAGGTGGATTAGCCGTGCTAAATTGCCCTTAGTGTCCAATAAGGTTAAGTGGGGTTACTAGGGTTACGGGGATAGGGTGGAGGTGTGGGGCTTAAGTGCCCTTTCCAAGCGCTGGTGCAGACTCGATGGGCCGAATGGCCTCCTTCTGCACTATAAATTCTATGTTCTATGGGTACTCTCAATTTATAAAAAATAAATAAAGTAAACTTTGAAATAGGCGTAAAGGAAAGCCATGGAAAGGGATGGGAGAAATTGAGAACAGCAATTGCCATTTTTACTATTTGCTAAACGTGAAGCTCCTCAGGCCTCGCCATTTGAGCTTCTGTATTCCAGAAGACCACAAAGCCTACTGGACATCACTAAAGAGCCCTGGGAGAATCAGCCGTGTCCCCAACGCACGGACATCGAACACGTGGATCAAATGAGAACGCGGATACATGTGATCCTCCCGACGGGAAAGGAAGATATGGAGAAAGTCGAGGCGATGCTCATCAGAGCTTACACCCCGGGAGTTCCAGGTGGGAGATCGTGGTTTGGTGCCAACAACAGGGTACAAGTTCCTAACGGGGTGGAAGAGACCCTGTGAACTCCTTGACAAGGTAAATCTGGCTACTTACAAAATAAGGCAACTAGATTGTCGAGACTAGAGCAGATAATCATAGCATCATCGAATTTACAGTGCAGAAGGAGGCCATTTGGCCCATCGAGTCTGCACTGGCCCTTGGAAAGAGCACCATACTTAAGCCCACGCCTCCACCCTATCCCCGTAACCCAGTAACCGATTTACCGTAGAAATCTACAGAAAAAATGGAATGAAAGAGAGGCCTTATCAGCTTTCCTGATAAGCACCCTGGGGGAATTGACCCCACAATGGAAACAAGAGCGGCCTAATTTCTTGCGGTAAAATAAAGATGCATTCTCTAGCCTCCCAGGGCGTTAGTACAACAGAAAATCGTGACTCAGGTCCTCTGTCCTCATCGCCAGTTTGCCGACGCACACTTGGAATGGTGCGGTCATCCACAACGCGACTGTGGGAGGAACATATGCGTCTCCTGAAGCGGGTGGTTGTTGTCCCATGGGATGCAGGACTCACTGCCAACCCTAACAAGTGTCGTCTAGGGGTGAGTGAGGCCGTGAGGAAAGTGAGAGACCATCGGGAGGGGTCTCACTGCCCCAGTCACAAAAAAACAGGTCCGGCCATTTCTCGGTTTGGGCAGTTATTGCCACCAATCCATCCCCAACTTGACATCCATGCAGGATTTGACCGGCCGGACTGGTTTCAGCCGGCAGAGACATCGAGGAAACTTTTTCCGGCCTTAAGAATGTTCAACCCCATCCTCCGCTCTCCCGATTTCAACAAAGAGACGCAGCTGCAAACGGATGTAATGGACGCAGGTTCGGAGGCCGTATTGTGCCGGGAGTTTGACAGAAATAAATGTCCATTCCTATCCTTTAGCAGTAAATTGTCACCTGCAGAAAAACATTATTCCACGATGGAAAAAGAAGCTTTGGCCATTAAGTGGGCACTTGAGTCGGTGAAATGCCACTTGATTATCTTCTTTCTGCAGGCCACACACCACTGACCTGCATGTTCTGGAATGACAAGATCACCCGAAGGTGCCTCAGCCTAAATGCGCCTCAGTTTGACGTGGCCCGCTGCCCAGACATCATGGAGGGCAATGCCGATGCCCTCTCAAGGATGCACGCCATGTTTGCACAACCTTCCCCTGAATATATGCTTCAGCCCAGGAGAGGGGGGGGGGGGTGATCTCACAACAGGACAGGTACTGGAGGGCAGTATTCCCGATCTGTGCTCCTCCACTTTCTAAACCGCGTCCGTCCCTCACTCAAGATGGCCACCGAGTACAGCCAGGCCTCACACAAGATGGCCGCCGGCAAGCCCAGAAGGAACTGGCGACCTTCAACCCGTTAGAGCGCCCATTCAATCTTGGAGACGAGGTTCAGCTGTAAACCCTTAGTTAGACGATCGAACAATAGGAAGGCGTAGGGTGGAAGTGAGGAGGATATTTGATTCCTGTGTGAATTACTTGCTGGGTGCTTTGTGAGTTACGACCAGCACCGGAATACAAACCCACTTTGGAACCTGACTACGGACTGTGTGTGAATCTGCCTTGGTTACGAGCCCTTTTTTCAGTTTATACAACCATGAAATTAGTTACATGACTTCATGAGTGTTAATCAATAAATTGTTTATTGATTTGACTTGGTCTTCTGGTTGCTTACATTGTATCTCGAAACCCCACCTACATCGTTGCCCTTCCCCTTGCAACTTCACACCTGTCTAACCCCCGAGACTCTTATATTTCAATCCTATCGCCTCTTATGCTTCTGAACTCCAGAGAGTATTGACCCAACCTGATTAACCTTTCCACAAATGGCAGTCCCTCCATCTCCGGGATCATCCCAGTAAACCTCCTCCGTCCTGCCTCCAGTGTTAATCTATCTTTCCTTAAATAAGGGGACCAGAACAGAGTATTCTAAATGTGGCCTCACTAATACCTCAGCTGCAGAAACACCTCTTTACTTTTATACTCCAGCTCCCTTGAAATAAAAGCCAGCATTTCATTTGCCTCCCTATTCCCTCTGTGCCTATCTACTAGCTTTCTGGGTTTTATGAATAAGGGCGGCCCGGTGGCACAGTGGTTAGCACTGCTGACTCACAGCTCCAGGGTCCCAGGTTCGATTCCCAGCTGGGTCACTGTCTGTGCGGAGTCTGCACGTTCTCTCCGTGTCTGCGTGGGTTTCCTCCGGGTGCTCCGGTTTCCTCCCACAGTCCAAAGATGTGCAGGTTAGGTGGATTGGCCGTGATCAATTGCCACGTAGTGTCCAGGGATGTGCAGGTTAATTCATGGGACTACGGGGATAGGTGGGGAGAGGACACTTGCAAATGGGCAGAGTATTCTAAATGGGCCAAGTGACCTCCTTCTGCACTGTAGGGATCCTATAGCACTATTCTATGGATTTCACCCCCCCAAGTCTCTTTATACTACATCTTTCTGCAGTCTCTCATTTAAATAAAAATCCTCGTTCTCACTCTTTCTTCCTTTTAAAGTTGTTTTATTGGAGTTTTACATTTTTACAGGGCACGCATCAAATAAAACAAAGCACGAAAGACAGTTACGGTAACAATGAAAAACAGGTACAGCGCTCAACATTAGTAGGGGCTGCACGATGGCGCAGTGGTTAGCACTACTGCCTCACGGCACCGAGGTCCCAGGTTCGATCCCGGCCCTGGGTCACTGCCCGTGTGGAGTTTGCACATTCTCCCCGTGTCTGCGTGGGTCTCGCCCCCACAACCCAAAGATGTGCAGGGTCGGTGGATTGGCCGCGCTACATTGCCCCTTAATTAGAAAAAAATGAATTTAAAAAAAAAACAATAGTCAATTCAAGAATGGGAACAAATAAGACTGGATGAATCAGGGACAAAATCTCCAACATATTCTCTTCATGGATAAGACCCGCTTGAACCAGAACGGGTTACAGGCAACATCACAGACCTATATCATACCCATAGCGACAAAACTAAATGATAGGAGGAAGAAAATAATATCCTGAGAATTCCAGAGCTAATCGGAAAATCGACTAATACACTCAGCACAAACCCGGCTCCGTTACCAAATGAAGAAAAACTCCGGAAAACGGAACCCCAAGGATTCCCGTCACTCCCAGCAGTCAAAGAAGGAGCAATGACTGACTCGTCCACAAGGGGGAGCCACACAAGTTCCAGTCCTCAACAGGACAACACACGGTCAGCCTGGCCTGATAACGGAAAGGAACTGAACAAAAATGAGAGACTAACTCACACTGGGGGTCTTCCCTGGAACATGGTGAGGACAGGTCTAATCCAATCCCTCCCGTCATCCCGCTCCAGCTCTGCTCATCCATCAAGGATACATTCGGATAAAGAGATTGTGCATAATTCCCAAATCAACATTTGGTGCAACAAGATCTAAAGTAAGGGGAGGCGGTGGCGTAATGGTATTGTCACTGGACTAGAAACCAGAGACCTAGAGTCATCTCTGGGAACCTGGGTTCAAATCCCGCCACTGCAGCTGGTGAAATTTGAATTCAATAAAAATCTGGAATTAAAAGTGTAATGATGACCATTACTGATTGTCCTAAAAACCCACCTGGCTCCCTAATGCCCTTCAGGGAAGGAAATCTGCCGTCCTTTACCCGGTCACATTCCACCAATAATACATACCACCACATTCACCCCTTGTTAAAAAGGAACCCGACGGGGTAGTGGGCCGTATGGTGGTAGGCGTTTCCAGAGTCGGTACCTCGGATGCCACTAACACGGCGGCTATGCTCCGATACTAACTACTTACAATGCCGCTTTTACTGAGCAACCAAACCAAAAAAATTATTTACAGAGGCATTTTGTGCTTCATTATACAGATTCGATGAGTCGGATGGGTGCGCTAGTCGTCCTTGCCGATCGTCTTAGCCCCGGTGTTGATGCCGGCGCAGGTTCCGGCCTCGTCGTCTCTGGGAGCGTTGCGATGCCTCGTCCCGCTTCAGTATCCCAATTCGGGGCCGGGGGAAGGACCGATCCACCCTGGAAGGTGTGGTGTGGGGTGGGCCGGCGGGAGGGAGGGGGTGATCGGTGTTGGGGGCGTGTGCGTGGCTCCAGAGGGGGTCACTGGTGTTGGGGGTGTGCACGGGGCTCCGGCGGGTGCCAGATCCCACAGGGAGACTGTGTCCTGTAGGCCATGTAGGTGTATTGAGGGTCCGCGTGGAGGAGATGAACCCTCTCGACCAACGGGTACGATTTGTGCGTCCACACATGCTTTCGGAGCAGGATGGGTCCCGGGGCTGCCAGCCAGGTCAGAAGTGACGTTCCGGAGGATGACTTCCTAGGGAAGACAAGGAGGCGTTCGTGAGGTGTTTGATTCATTGTTGTACACAGCAGCGACCAGATGGAGTGGAGGGCCTCCAGGAGGACTTCCTGCCAGCGGGAAACTGGGAGACCGTAGGGCCAGTAGGACGGTCTTACAGACCGTTCCGTTCTCCCTCTCTACCTTACCGTTCCCCCGGGGGTTGTAACTGGTCGTCCTGCTCGAGGCGATGCCCTTGCTGAGCAGGAATTGACGCAGTTTGTCACTCATGAAGGTGGACCCCCTATCGCTACGTATGTAGGCGGGGAAACCGAACAGTGTAAAGATGGTGCCGATGGCTCTAATGACCGTGGCCGCGGTCGTGTCGAGATAGGGGATGGCGAATGGGAACCGGGAGTATCCGTCAATCACGTTGAGGAAGTACGTGTTGCGGTCGGTGAAGGGGAGGGGGCCTTTGAAGTCCAAGCTGAGGCGTTCAAAGGGACGGGAAGCCTTTATCAGGTGCGCTTTCTCTGGCCGGTAGAAATGCGGCTTGCACTCTGCGCAGATTTGGCAGTCCCTGGTGACTGTCCTGACCTCCTCGATGGAGTAGGGCAGGTTACGGGTCTTCACGAAGTGATAGAACCGAGTGACCCCCGGGTGTCAGAGGTCCTCGTGGAGGGTTCGGAGACGGTCCACTTGTGCGTTGGCACATGTGCCGCGGGATAGGGCATCGGAAGGCTCATTCAGCTTTCTGGGACGGTACAAGATCTCATAGTTATAGGTGGAGAGTTCGATCCTCCACCGCAAGACCTTGTCGTTCTTGATCTTGCCCCGCTGTGCATTATCGAACATGAAGGCAACCGACCATTGGTCAGCGAGGAGAGTGAATCTCCTGCCGGCCAGGCAATGCCTCCAATGCCGCACAGCTTCCACTATGGCCTGGGCCTCCTTTTCCACTGAGGAGTGGCGGATTTCTGAAGCGTGTAGAGAACATGAAAAAAAGGCCTCGGGTCTGCCCGCTTGGTTGAGGGTGGCCGCCAGAGCTACATCAGACGCGTCGCTCTCGACTTGGAAGGGGAGGGACTCGTCGATTGTGCGCATCGTGGCCTTTGCGATATCCGCTTTGATGCGGCAGAAGGCCTGGCGGGCCTGTCGACAGGGGGAAGGCAGTGAACTGGATTAGCGGACGGGCCTTGTCCGCATAGTTGGGGACACACTGGGCGTAATAAGAGAAGAAGCCCAGGCAGCGTTTCAGGGCCTTGGAGTAGTGAGGGAGGGGGAACTCCATGAGGGGGCGCATGCATTCGGGGTCGGGGCCTATGACTCCATTTCGCGCTACGTAGCCGAGGATGGCTAGACGGTCGGTGCTAAACACGCATTTCTCCCTGTTGTATGTGAGATTCAGGGCGTTTGCGGTCTGGAGGAATTTTCGGAGGTTGGTGTCGTGGTCCT
Organism: Scyliorhinus torazame; assembly: GCF_047496885.1. Taxonomy (NCBI): domain Eukaryota; kingdom Metazoa; phylum Chordata; class Chondrichthyes; order Carcharhiniformes; family Scyliorhinidae; genus Scyliorhinus; species Scyliorhinus torazame. The sequence continues at coordinate 28,974,341 of NC_092726.1, forward strand.
GCTGGTCGTGGCCGCAGATGGTGACGTTGTCGAGATACGGGAACGTGGCCCGCAAACCGTACCGGTCAACCATTCGCTGCTGGAAGACCGAGACTCCGTTAGTGACGCCGAATGGAACCCTTAAAAAATGGTAGAGCCGCCCGTCTGCTTCGAAGGCTGTGTACTTGCGGTCACTTGGGCGGATGGGGAGCTGATGGTATGCGGACTTAAGGTCCACCGTGGAAAAGACCTTGCACTGTGCAATCCGATTAACCATGTCGGATATGCGGGGGAGAGGGTACCCATCCAGCTGCGTGTACCTATTGATGGTTTGACTATAGTCTACGACCATCCTCTGCTTCTCCCCGGTCTTTACGAGTACCACCTGAGCTCTCCAGGGTCTATTGCTGGGCTGAATTATGCCTTCCCTCAGCAGCCGCTGGACTTCAGACCGGATAAATGCTCGGTCCTGGGCGCTGTACCGTCTGCTCCTAGTGGCGACAGGTTTGCAATCCGGGGTGAGGTTCGCGAACAGAGAAGGCGGATCGACCTTGAGGGTCGCGAAGCTGCAGATAGTGAGTGGGGGTATCGGGCCGCCGAATTTAAATGTTAAGCTCTGGAGATTGCACTGAAAATTGAATCCCAGGAGTGTGGCAGCGCAGAGGTGGGGAAGGACGTACAGCCGGTAGTTCTTGAACTCCCTCCCCTGCACCGTGAGGTTCGCGATGCAGAACCCTTTTATCTCTACCGAGTGGGACCCCGCCGCCAGAAAAAAATTTTGATTACTCGGGTGGATCGGAAGGGAACAGCATCTTACCGTATCAGGATGTCTCAGACTCTCCGTGCTCCCAGAGTCGATCAGGCAGGGCGTCTCGTACCCGTTGACGAGTACCGTCGTTGTTGCCGTTTGGAGCGTTCGGGGCCGCGACTGGTCCAGGGTCACCGAAGCCAGTCGTAGTTGTTGCACCGGGGCGTTTTCTTCAGGCCCTGTGTGGCCATCCACCCCGGGGTCCTTAGACGTCAGCCAAGATGGCGGCGTCCACGGGTCGCACATGGTCGGGGATGGGCAAGATGGCGCCGCCCAAGGATCGCACGTTGCCGGAGGGGGGGGCACAAAATGGCGGCGCCCATCCCACCCGCGTGCAGTCCGGGACCCAAGATGGCGGCGCCCGTTGGCCGCACATGGATCGCTGGAGCATTGAGTTTGGGGTTCGCCCCCGGAGATTGCGGCTACCCCCGGGCCTAGCACACAGCGATGAAATGCCCCTTTTCTCGCACCACCCTTTACAGAGGACCGAGCGGGCTGGGCAGCACATCCGGGGGTGTTTCCCTTGCCCGCAAAAGTAGCAGCGGGGCCCCCCCCGGGTGATCTGCCGCTCTGGCAGCGCAGGCCTGCAGGGGTGCGGGGGGTCCCGGGGGTTCGGTCGCGCCGGGGGTCCACGGTGCCCAAGAGGCTGCCGCGCAGTCGGGGGCGTAGACGCGGGAGTTTTGTGATGCCACATCGAACGAGGCCACGAGGGCCCGTGCCTCTTTGAGGCTGAGTCTGTCTCTTTCCAGCAATCGCTGGCGAATTTGGGATGAAAGCATACCTGCCACGAACGCATCTCGGACCAGCAGCTCTGTGTGTTCATTCGCCGAAACCGATGGGCAGTTGTAGTTTCTCCCCAGTATCAACAATGCATTGTAGAATTCGTCCAGCGATTCCCCGGGGATTTGCCATCTCATCGCGAGCTGGTGGTGTGCGTAGACCTGGTTGACGGGCCGAACGTAGATTCCAATCAGCATAGCGATCGCCGTCGGGAAATCTTCCGCATCCTCTATAAGCGTGTAGATTTCCGGGCACACCCTGGCATGCAGGACCTGGATTTTCTGTTCCTCTGTAGGTATGCCGGGAGCCGTTCGGAGGTATCCCTGAAAACACGCTAACCAATGTTTAAATGTGGCCGCTGCGTTTGCCGCGTGGGGGCTGATTCGCAGACACTCCGGTATGATTCGGAGCTCCATGTCCTTAAAAGTTTGTGTAATAAATTGTCGCACAATCAATCACTCACGAAACGAGATGAGAAGGAGTCGAACGATGGCTTTATTACGCAGACTTGTTCCCCAGCAGCACAGTTACAGAATGCGGCTGCTGGGAGAACCCGGGCTCTTATACTCCGCCTTGCTGGGTGGAGCCAGCAGGCGGCCTGATCCAATCTGAATCCAGTGTCTATCCACCAATAGCCTCTCGGCATCCCAGGGTACCTTAATACCCCTAATACATACCACCACAAGTGACAATACCAACGGACAACAACATAATTATCAGGGAGCATAGTCCAGGACAACAACCGAGGTGCAAGGCCGTTATCAGGACTTCTCCACTGGCGCACGAGGAAAGTCAAATCAAGGATAAAGCAGAATCAAAAACGGTGAACAAACGTGGCGCATGTGGCGCAGTGGTTAGCACTGGGGCTGTGGTGACTGTCTGTGCGGAGTCAGCACGTCCTCCCCGTGTCTGCGTGTGTTTCCCCCGGGCGCTCCAGTTTCCTCCCTCAAGCCCCGAAAGACGTGCTTGTTGGGTGAATTGGACATTCTGAATTCTCCCTCTGTGACCCGAACAGGCGCCGGAATGTGGCGACGAGGGGATTTTCACAGTAACTTCATTGCCGTGTTAATGTAGGCCGACTTGTGACAATAAAGATTATTATTAAGATTATTATGTGTTTTAAAGGTTTGTAGAAGTTTTTTAAACTGTCTATTTTACTCTTTCTTTTATACAGACATTGTTGATGTTATTGGCTCTTTTAAAGTAATCTTTAGCTTATTTCATGATTTTTTTTCTTTCTTTTTAAAAATAAATTTAGAGTACCCAATTCATTTTTCCAATTAAGGGGCAATTCAGCGTGGCCAATCCCTGCACATCTTTGGGTTGTGGGGACGAAACCCACACAAACACGGGGAGAACGTGCAAACTCCACACGGACAGTGACCCAGGGCCGGGATCGAACCTGGGGCCTCGGCGCCGTGAGGCAGCAGTGCTAACCACTGCGCCACCGTGCTGCCTACTTTTTTTTTATGATTAAAGGTGATATAATAAAGTGAACATAGGGTTTGTTATTTGTTTTAAATCTGTGATGCTATTTAAATCTGCATTATATTTTTTGTGAGGGCCACGAAGAATCCAGCACGAGTTTTAAGGATAAAAAGAAATAACATTTATTTACAGTAACATATATATACAACAGCAGCAACAACTTCGCTTGCTGCTCACTCCTTCCTGCTGGTTCCAAGCTGGCCAGCTTTATTTATACAGGGAGTCTGATAATGATTTCTCCGCCCCTCTCATTGGGGAAGCTCATACTCCCACAGGATTGTGGGATTGTCATTCGTCCCCAGCCAACGGTAAGCAGGCAGGTTATAACAATATTATTATTTAACTTTACATGTGGCATGCTGAAAAGTATTCGTATGTTAGGGCGGCACGGTGGCGCAGTGGTTAGCACTGCGGCCTCACGGCACCGAGGACCCAGGTTCGATCCCGGCTCTGGGTCACTGTCCGTGTGGAGTTTGCACATTCTCCCCGTGTCTGCGTGGGTTTCGCCCCCACAACCCAAAGATGTGCAGGGATTGGCCACGCTAAATTGCCCCTGAATTGGAAAAAATGAATTGGGTGCTCTAAATTTAAATAACCAACTAATAACATAAAACTTTAACCTGTCAAAAAAATAGCTGCCAAAATCTCCCGCCTCTGCTAAGTTAGCACTAAACCCTGGATTTTTCATCTGTGTCTTCTGCATAGCGGTGCAAGGAAAGCAGGTTTAAAAAAAAAAACAGACATGGGACGGGATTCTCCGTCCCGCCGCACCCGTTTTCCGGCCCGGCGCTCCCCCGCCGGCAGTGGAATCCTCCGTCCGGAAGCCGGCCAATGGGGTGTCCTATAGTGGCCACCCCCACGCCGTTGGGGAATGAAATGAAAATGAAAATCGCTTATTGTCACAAGTAGGCTTCAAATGAAGTTCCTGTAAAAAGCCCCTAGTCGCCACATTCCGGCGCCTGTTCGGGGAGGCTGGTACGGGAATTGAACCGTGCTGCTGGCCTGCCTTGGTCTGCTTTAAAAGCCAGTGATTCAGCCCTGTGCTAAACCAGCCCCTCCGCGGGCATCAGTGCACTGCCGATGAATCGGAGGATCCCACCGATGGAGTAGTTTAAACATGGCGCACTTCCAGCGAGCATGTCCGTGCTTCCACACTTAGGCTCGTCGCACTGCGCATGCGCGACGGACAATTGTCTTAAGATTGGGATCTTGCGCAGTAGCCTCTTGTGTGGCACCTTATTAAATGCCTTCTGAAAATCCAAATGTACAACATCGACTGATTCTCCTCCATCTACTCTGGCGGATACCTCCTCAAAGAACTCTATTAAATTAGAGGACAATTATTTCCCCTTCATGAAAGCATGCTTGATCAGATTGTGACTTTCCAAATGAACTTTAATAATCAAATCTAATATTTTTCCAGTAACTCAAGTTAGACCAACTGGCCTGTAATTTCCTGCCTCCTTCCTTTTTTGAAACAAGAGTACCACATTGGCAGTCTTCCAATCCTTTGGCACAGTCCCCCTCACTTGAAGTGATGCAGGTTTTACAGGGGAGTCGGTGTAGTGGTATTGTCACGGGACTAGAAAGCAGAAACCCAGGTAAAGGTCTGGAGACCCAGGTTCAAATCCCCCTCATGGCGAAATTTGAATTCAATAAAAATCTGGAATTAAAAGTGTCATGTGAGAGTACCTTTAAGAAATGGGTGTTTATAAATGTGTGTGTATATAAATATCTGCAGTGAGAGTACCTTTAAGAAATGGGTGTTTATAAATGGGTGTGTATATAAATATCTGCAGTGAGAGTACCTTTAAGAAATGGGTGTTTATAAATGGGTGTGTATATAAATATCTGCAGTGAGAGTACCTTTAAGAAATGGGTGTTTATAAATGGGGGTGTATATAAATATCTACAGTGAGAGTACCTTTAAGAAATGGGTGTGTATATAAATATCTGCAGTGAGAGTACCTTTAAGAAATGGGTGTTTATAAATGGGTGTGTATATAAATATCTGCAGTGAGAGTACCTTTAAGAAATGGGTGTGTATATAAATATCTGCAGTGAGAGTACCTTTAAGAAATGGGTGTTTATAAATGGGGGTGTATATAAATATCTGCAGTGAGTGTACCTTTAAGAAGTGGGTGTTTATAAATGGGTGTGTATATAAATATCTGCAGTGAGAGTACCTTTAAGAAATGGGTGTTTATAAATGGGTGTGTTTATAAATATCTGCAGTGAGAGTACCTTTAAGAAATGGGTGTTTATAAATGGGGGTGTATATAAATATCTGTAGTGAGAGTACCTTTAAGAAATGGGTGTTTATAAATGGAGGTGTATATAAATATCTGTAGTGAGTGTACCTTTAAGAAATGGGTGTTTATAAATGGGGGTGTATATAAATATCTGCAGTGAGAGTACCTTTAAGAAATGGGTGTTTATTACGGCAGTGATGTCAGCGAGTGGGTGGAGCTGGGCTGTCTGTCCGCTTTTTACTTTTGTTTTAGGCTGTTTGCTGCAGGGTGTGTTTTAGTTTCGTTTTCAGAGCTGGATAGCTGCAGGCACAGCCATAAGGTGTATGAATCTCTCTCTGTAATCTAAAGACTGTAAATCGATCCTGGTGATTTAAAACTAATAACAGTAGTGACTTTAACCTGATGTGCTTCTGGTAAAAGGTGTTTTAAGTCTTATGGATGTTAAAAGGACAGCTTACTTAATGTTGTATTCTTTGGGGGTTGTATTGGAATGAATGGTTGCTAAGATGTATGTTTTAAAAAGGTTAACTTGAGTTCATAGAATAAACATTGTTTTGCTTTAAAAAATACTTTTCCATTTCTGCTGTCCCACACCTGTAGAGTGGGCCGTGTGCTCCCCATACCACAATCTAGTAAAAGTTGTGGGTCAGGTGAACTCCATGATACACTTTGGGGTTCTCTAAACCCTGGCCCATAACAAATGTCTGGCGATGACCATAAAACCATTGTTGATTGTCGTAAAAACCCATCTGATCCGCTAAATCCTTGACCGAGTCTACCCTACATGTCTCCAGAACCACAGCATTGTGGTTTACTGTTAGATGCCTCCTCAGGGGCAATTAGGAATGCTGGCATGGCCTGCGATGCTCACACCCACGAACAAATTTAAAAAGACATACAGCTTCTTGCATTCAGAGTCATGAGCAAGATTTTAGCCCATTGGAAACCCATTCATTGGGAGAGAGTGAAAATTGGGCCTTTTTCACCCGATGGGCGTTCCCCAAGCCCACAACAGAAGATGCTGATTCTTTCAATTCCTCACAGCATTCCTTGTATATTTTATGTAAAACCACAGTTTTTGCATAGATCGCATGAATATTCTCTCGATAAATTTGCAAAGAATGTCAGTGCTCCGGATGTCAAGCTCCAGGCATCGCATTCTGTTGCAATCCTGAAACAATCTAAAAAAATGAGGAAAAGGCCAACTATTGCTTCGTTCTTTAACCCCATGAGCCTTTTTTACAGTCTGCACAATTCCATGACCAGGATTGATTGCGAACAACTGGAACTTAGTGTCTCGTCTCGTTCGAAAAAATCCCCTGGGGAATTGGTGGAAAGGTCAAAAATCAAACTCTGGGAAGAATATTGGGGGAGATTCTCTGTTTCGGAGACTAAGGGCTGGATTCTCCATTTCAGCTGAAACGGAGACTTTGCGGGCGTTTTACGACACCAAAAGCGGCGGCGAACCATCACCGATTCCAAGACTGGTGCGGGGCCAGCAGCGTAACCGGGTAGAGAACCAGCCTCCACGCCAAAAAATAGCCGGACAGTGGTTGGGTTCACAGCGACGAACTGCAGCAGTCACTCCGCCAAACATGGCGCCAGACACCGTCCGCAGCCGCCACGCCGTGTTCCTGACCGCCCAGCCGATAAGTCACCCGCGCAGTCGGGAACACGGCCCATCGGGGTTGGAGCATCGCGAGATGCGGCGACGCCGCTGCAACGCCGTGTTGCGTGCGATGCGAGGACGCCATTTTGGAAGGGGCGGGGACTCGAAAAGCCAAGTCAAACTGGCACCGATTTGGGCGTCGGAATGGATTGTCGCGGCAGGGGTTGCCTGGAGGGGCACCCGTACGGCGAATGGCAGTACGTTCACAGTGGGCTGTTTGCGGCGTGCACTGCTGCATGGCTGCCTTGCCGGCTGCGGCAATGGTGCTCCGTACCCGTCCACCGTGACCCCGCAGCCCACCTCCTGGCCACTCCCGCTACCCTCCCCTCCCCCACCACCGGCCAGCCAACGGCGATTACTGTACGTGCGGAGTGGAGCGCAATGACCCCGCTGTCGGGGCACCGGAGCGTGGCATTCCATCGGGCGCCTGGCGCCAGCCATGATTTTCAGCTCACGCACGAAGTTCCGCCCAATCGTGTTTCCCGATTTCAGCATCAGCTGACGGAGAATCACGCCCATTATTTCGAGAGAGGATCTTCAGTACGATTTTATATGACGCAGGACACAGAGATTCACTGGTTACCTGATGACATTTGTATGAGGACATGAGCCATTATCACGACTGGCTCCCATTGCAATAAGGTAAGTGAGCTGCCAGTATTTACTTACTGGGCTGGGGGAATATCACCAGCAAGCAAGAGGACACTTGTGGTACCAAAGAGAGTAGCTACCCTCCACCTGTGAATCATTGGTCAAGCTTCTGTAAAAATGATTGTTACGAGTGGCCTGACGGGATCCATAAAGGACCATTGCTTTGGTACAGAAGACCAGAGGGACCTTGGGGTACATGTCCAAAGATCCCTGAAGGCAGCAGGACAGGTAGATGGGGCTGAACAGTGGTTAGCACTGTTGCTTCACAGCGTCAGGGTCCCAAGTTCGATTGCCGGCTTGGGTCACTGTCTGTGCGGAGTCTGCACGTTCTCCCCTGTGTCTGCGTGGGTTTCCTCCGGGTGCTCCGGTTTCCTCCCACAAGTCCCGAAAGACGTGCTTGTTAGATAAATTGGACATTCTGAATTCTCCCTCCGTGACCCGAACAGGCGCCGGAATGTGGCGACTAGGGGATTTTCACAGTAACTTCATTGCAGTGTTATGGCTATTGTGCAATGGCAGTGCTATGCAGAGGCTATGACTGATGGAAATGAGGCTATGACAGGTGAGGACCTTGAGAGGATTGTTATCACCAAGGAGGTAGTGATGGGCAAGCTAATGGGGCTAAAGGTAGACAAGTCTCCTGGCCCTGATGGAATGCATCCCAGGGTGCTAAACGAGATGGCTAGGGAAATTGCAAATGCACTAGTGATCATTTACCAAAATTCACTAGACTCTGGGGTGGTCCCGGCGGATTGGAAATTAGCAAACGTGACACTACTGTTTAAAAAAGGAGGTAGGCAGAAAGCGGGTAATTATAGGCCAGTGAGCTTAACTTCGGTAGTAGGGAAGATGCTGGAATCTATCATCAAGGAAGAAATAGCGAGGCATCTGGATGGAAATTGTCCCATTGGGCAGACGCAGCATGGGTTCATAAAGGGCAGGTCGTGCCTAACTAATTTAGTGGAATTTTTTGAGGACATTACCAGTGCGGTAGATAACGGGGAGCCAATGGATGTGGTATATCTGGATTTCCAGAAAGCCTTTAACAAGGTGCCACACAAAAGGTTGCTGCATAAGATAAAGATGCATGGCATTAAGGGGAAAGTAGTAGCATGGATAAAGGATTGGTTAATTAATAGAAAACAAAGAGTGGGGATTAATGGGTGTTTCTCTGGTTGGCAATCAGTAGCTAGTGGTGTCCCTCAGGGATCAGTGTTGGGCCCACAACTGTTCACAATTTACATCGATGATTTGGAGTTGGGGACCAAGGGCAATATGTCCAAGTTTGCAGACGCCACTAAGATAAGTGGTAAAGCAAAAAGTGCAGAGGATACTGGAAGTCTGCAGAGGGATTTGGATAGGCTAAGTGAATGGGCTAGGGTCTGGCAGAGGGAATACAATGTTGACAAATGTGAGGTTATCCATTTTGGTAGGAATAACAGCAAAAGGGATTATTATTTAAATGATAAAATATTAAAACATGCTGCTGTTCAGAGAGACCTGGGTGTGCTAGTGCATGAGTTGCAAACAGTTGGTTTACAGGTGCATTAGGTGATTAAGAAGGCAAATGGAATTTTTTCCTTCATTGCTAGAGGGATGGAGTTTAAAACTAGGGAGGTTATGCTGCAATTGTATAAGGAGTTAGTGAGGCCACACCTGGAGTATTGTGTTCAGTTTTGGTCTCCTTACTTGAGAAAGGACGTACTGGCACTGGAGGGTGTGCAGAGGAGATTCACGAGGTTAATCCCAGATCTGAAGAGGTTGGATTACGAGGAGAGGTTGAGTAGACTGGGACTGTACTCGTTGGAATTTAGAAGGATGAGGGGGGATCTTATAGAAACATATAAAATTAAGAAGGGAATAGATAGGATAGATGTGGGCAGGTTGGTACCACTGGCGGGTGAAAGCAGAACTAGGGGGCATAGCCTCAAAATAAGGGGAAGTAGATTTAGGACCGAGTTTAGGAGGAACTTCTTCACCCAAAGGGTTGTGAATCTATGGAATTCCTTGCCCAGTGAAGCAGTAGAGGCTCCTTCATTAAATGTTTTTAAGATAAAGATAGATAGTTTTTTGAAGAATAAAGGGATTAAGGGTTATGGTGTTCGGGCCGGAGAGTGGAGCTGAGTCCACAAAAGATCAGCCATGATCTCATTGAATGGCGGAGCAGGCTCGAGGGGCCAGATGGCCTACTCCTGCTCCTACTTCTTATGTTCTTATTAATGTAAGCCTACTTGTGACAATAGTAAAGATTATTTTTATCAACTCTTCAACTAAGGGAAATAGGTCACCCCTGTCCACTCTATACACTTCAGTTAAATCTCCCCTCAAAGAATATAACGACAACCTATCCCATCTTTCCTCATGAAATCCTCCAGCCCAGGCAACATCCTCGGTAAATCTCCTCCGACCGCTCGCTAAAGCATTCAGTTAAATAAATTAGCCCTCATCCAAAAAGGCAGCCATTCGGAGAGGCAATCACGGTCTTGAGACTTGCTTTATTTTTGGTCGTGTGGAGGAGAGAGGGGTGGAGAGGTTCAGCGGGGAAATTCCAGAGATTAGGGGGTGGGATACACCGTCGGCGGGGACCTCTGCTTCACCGGCAGCGCGCCTCACGCCTGCGGATTGCCCGACGGCGTGGGGGGACCCACAATGGGAAACCCCATCGGCCGGCTGACGGACATCCCACTGTCTGCGGGGCCGTGCCACACCAGAATACCATCCCGGCGGGACGCAGAACCCGCCCAGGCCGAACCGTCTGAGGGTACGCCCACCATTGCTGAGGCCAAGAGACACACAAGTGGCCCGGATTGGAGGGTTGCGTGGCTGGAGGAGGTTAGAGAAATGCCACACAAACATTCGCAGGACGCAAAGGATAATGACCAGGGGCAAGAACCAGGGACTGAGCTTTCCTTTACCTAACCCAGGGAGCTTGTAACACCCCAATATTTTACTGGCTAGATTATCATAGAATTTACAGTGCAGAAGGAGGCCATTCGGCCCATCGAGTCTGCACCGGCTCTTGGAAAGAGCACCCTACCCAAGGTCAACACCTCCACCCTCTCCCCATAACCCAGTAACCCCACCCAACACTAAGGGCAATCTTGGACACTAAAGGCAATTTATCATGGCCAATCCACCTAACCTGCACATCTTTGGACTGTGGGAAGAAACCGGAGCACCCGGAGGAAACCCACGCACACACGGGGAGGATGTGCAGACTCCGCACAGACAGTGACCCAAGCCGGAATCGAACCTGGGGCCCTGGAGCTGTGAAGCAATTGTGCTAACCACCATGCTACCCTGCTGCCCCATAGATCTGTGCTAGATAACCTAGCACAGATCAGTGCTGAAGCTTACACCATGTAGGTCTTTGTTCCTCAGTGATGCTTGTGAGCTAACAATGGCTGTTAACTGTTGCCCCGTGGTTTGGTTGACTGGGTACAAACCCTCACTGCAGGGTTCGTTCCATCTATTTCAGAGTTTGGCTTTCTGCTTCAGCAGATAGATGTCACAAGTGCCTGGTTTGGACCTATCGCCAATGAAACCAGTCTGACGCTAACCGGCCTTCACAGGCACCTGTTATATGAAGGTTTCCCAAAACAAACTCTTCCTTGTATGAACAAACAAAGATTGATTCACTGCTGGAAAATTAACACCCTGAAAGCTTAAGTGAGAAATATTTTAATGCATTATTAATCGATGTTCGAACTGCAGGATTGCCAACAGCTAACTGCTGAGCACAAAACGCTGGTGACAATTTTGAATTAATGTCTTCTTTGTTTCATTGGTTTATATTTAAAGTTGATTTTTGCCTCATGTTTTAAGTTGATACCTTGATCTCTTGCTAACGGGTGTGGTCGCAGATTTGTCTGCACGATTGTCGTTTATCTAGTGATGAATTTTCAGCGCGAGGCTCTTGCTGATGGTTTACACATAAGGACAAAAGAATAGGAGCAGGAGTAGGCCATTCGGCCCATCGAGACTGCTCAACGAAATCATGACTGATCTGATTGTGCCCTCCCCTCGTTCTAGATTCCCCCTCAAGAGGAAACACCCTCTCAGCATCTATCCTGTCAAGCCCCTCAGAGTCTGTTTCTATAAGAACACCTCTCATTCTTCTAAACAATGAGTAAAGTCACAACCTGCTCAACCCTTCCTCTTCAGGCAAACCCCTTCAACCCATCGATCAGCCTCCAATGCGAGTGTATCCCTCCAGAAATAAGGAGATAAAAGTCCTCCAGTGATAGCAAGACTTCTCTACTTTTATAGTCCATTCCCTTTGAATAAAGGCCAACGTTTGTATCTTTGTATCCCCTTTGACGATAATATACTTGGGCCCTTCATCCAAGTCATGAATATAGATTGTTCAGGGCAGCACGGGTGGCGCAGTGGGTTAGCACTGCAGCCACACGGCGCCGAGGTCCCAGGTTCGATCCCGGCTCTGGGTCACTGTCCGTGTGGAGTTTGCACATTCTCCCCGCGTCTGCGTGGGTTTCACCCCCACAACCCAAAAGATGGCAGGGTAGGTGGATTGGCCACGCTAAATTGCCCCTTAATTGGAAAAAAAAATGAATTGGGTACTCTAAAAAAAATTTTTTTTTAATGAATGTAGATTGTTAAGTAGATGGGGCCCTGGCACTGGTCCCTGTGCTGGCCCACTAGTTCCAGTTTGCCAACATGAAATGATCCACTTGTCCCAACTCTCTGCTTTCCATTGGTTGACCATTCAGCGGGGCCTTCAGTTTCTGTTGATACAGTTCCCAGATGGCCTCATTATGAATGCTTTGCAGAGCTCCAATACTCACTGATGGATTAGCTCAGCTTTCACAGGCTAAAGTGGTGTTAGCTTTGATTGATTGAGACATTTATGAGGTTATAGTAAGCTATTGTTTGATGGTTTCTCAATGTCTGCTTATTTGGACAAAGTTAACAGGTGTGAAGTGGAGTAAAGCTTCTGTTATTGAAGCAATGAATGTCGTGTCTGACACTTTCATGAGGTTCTAAGAGGAGCAGCTTTTCTTACAAAATACATTTCAGAATGTGTAGTTTTTTTTGAACGTTTTAAGACTTGCCATTCTTATGGCTCATTGGTTCTGTATGGGTATTGGGTGAGTGGACATTGAGGGACCATGGAGATATGGAATAATAATAATCTTTATTATTGTCACAAGTAGGCTTACATTATTAACGCTGCAATGAAGTTACTGTGAAAAGCCCCTCGTCGCCACATTCCGGCACCTGTTTGGGTACACACAGGGAGAATTCAGAATGTTGTAGCCATCTGGGATGGCCACCTCCCGATTACAAAATGGACACTTGCAAAGAATGCAGGGAAAATTGGACAATATTAAGAAACAAGCAGGTGCAAGCTCTGTCTGTTGATTAGAACCTTAAACGCTCAGACAGGACAGAAACTGCTAAGCAATCTACATACTAATGAGCCATCTCCGGCGACAAAAGGGAAACATTTCGATACACAATGTTGAGGCAGACTCCCCGGCACCAGAAGAGACTAAGACAAAGCAGACTGACAGTCACCAGGACACGCCCAGCGATCAGGGAACCACCCCTCTATTGGAGGAAGATTGATATGACTGATTGGGAAAGACCCAATTAGTTGAGGCCAAGTTCAAGGCCCACCCAAAAGCGCGCAAAGCCCTTTTTAGTATAAAAGGTATTCCCCAACGGAGAACGCCCTCCTTTTGCTTTGGCTCTCAGCGAAGAGAGAGACCAGCGTAGCAGCTACAGCAGACCAAGTAAGTTCCAAGTCAACGCACGCTACAAGATAGACGCTCCTAATTGCTACCCTGTAAACAGCTCAACCCAGCAGCCTCAGAACCGAGCAACGGCCATTGTTCCTCTGACTGAGTGGGCACCCGAAGCTAAGTATAGGCTTTAGTAATAATGGTAGTTTAGTTTGTAGAGTTTATGCATGAGTAGATTTGACTGTGTGTAAATAAACGAGCATTGATTCTGAACTTACTAACTGGTGTATCGAGTCATTGATCAGTATTCGGTTCTGAACCTTGTGGCGGTGTCGAAAAATACCCGGCGACTCTTGAGCAAAGGTAATTAAACAGAGCCACATTAAGAAACAACCAAAGAGCAACAATGTCCCATTCACCGAACAAGCACGTCTTTCGGGAATTGCGGGAGGAAACCGGAGCGCCCGGAGGAAACCCACGCAGACACGGGAAGAACGTGCAGACTCCACATAGACAGTGACCCAAGCCGGGAATCGAACCCGTTTGCAAGGGGGGGGGCTAAAATGGGGAAGATGGGACGTGGCTGGGGGTTGGTGTCGGTGGGGGGGGGGTGTGGCTGCTGGAGGGCCGTGGTTGTTTGTTGGGTTGACTTGGTGTTTTTCTGTTGTTCTTCTAATAGTCCGGATATTTATGTTGAAAAGCCTCGAATAAAAATATTTTTTAAAAAGGTAAAATTCAGTCAATGGGGACAGGCTCTCCACCAGTTGGAGTAAAACCTAGCAGAAACAGGATGATAGTTATGATTTTTGGAGGCCAAGCGACTCAGCCCCTGAACATTGCCTGCAGAAGATCCTCAAGCGCATTGTCCGAGGCACAACCATCTTCAGCTGCTGCATCGAAACCTCCCCTCCATCATGAGGTCAGAGGCGGGGGGGGGGCGGTGATAATGGCACAGTGTTCAGTACCATTCGCAGCCCCTCAGATACAGAAACAACTCATGCCTGCATGCAACAAGACCCTGGACAACATTTGGGCTTGGGCTGTGATGCAGCAGGTAGCATTTCCGCATCACGAACCAGCCATCCGGCCAACTGAGGTAATGGAGCCAATGGATCCCATTAGAAAGACGGAGGGGTGACCTGATCGAGGTCTACAAGATTATGAGGGGCATGGATAGAGTGGATGGGCAGGCACTCTTTCCCAGGGTGGAGGGGTCACGCACCAGGGGGCATAGGTTTAAGGTCGGTGGGGCAAAGTTTAGAGAAGATGTGCGAGGCAGGTTTTTTACGCAGAGGGTGCCTGGAAGGCGTTGCCAGGGGAGGTTGTGGAAGCAGATACATTAACGGTGTTCAAAAGGCATCTCGACAAACACATGGATAGGACGGGTATAGAGGGATACGGCACAAGGAGGTGCTGAGGGTTTTGGCCAAGGCTGGTATCATGACCGGTACAGGCTTGGAGGGCCGAAGGGCCTGTTCCTGTGCTGCACTGCTCTTTGCTCTATGGGAAGAAGGGGGTGAAATGTGCAGAGAAGTGGCATTAAGGTCACAATCAGATCAGCCATCTTATTGAAATGCCGAGAAGGCTCAATGGACCAACAGGCGTACTCTTTTTTTAATAAATATTTTATTGAAAATTTTTGGTCAACCAACACAGTACATTGTGCATCCTTTACACAATATTATAACAACACAAATAACAATGACCTATTTTATAAACAAAAAATGAATAAATAATAAATAACAAAAATGAAAACTAACCCTAATTGGCAACTGCCTTATCACAAGTAACACTCTCCAAAAATATAATTTAACAGTCCAATATATAATTATCTGTCGCAACGACCTATACATATTATACAGTATATATTAACAACCCTGAGAGTCCTTCTGGTTCCCCCCCCCCCCCCCCCCCCCACCACCCCCCGATCCTGGGCTGCTGCTGCTGCCTTCTTTTTTCCATTCCATCTATCTTTCTGCGAGGTATTCGACGAACGGTTGCCGACCCCCTTAGAACGAACTTAATCTGCTCTAGCTTTATAAACCCTGCCATGTCATTTATCCAGGTCTCCACCCCCGGGGGCTTGGCTTCTTTCCACATTAACAATATCCTACGCCGGGCTACTAGGGACGCAAAGGCCAAAACATCGGCCTCTCTCGCCTCCTGCACTCCCGGCTCTTGTGCAACCCCAAATATAGCCAACCCCCAGCTTGGTTCGACCCGGACCCCCACTACTTTTGAAAGCACCTTTGTCACCCCCATCCAAAACCCCTGTAGTGCCGGGCATGACCAAAACATATGGGTATGATTCGCTGGGCTTCTCGAGCACCTCGCACACCTATCCTCCACCCCAAAAAATTTACTGAGCCGTGCTCCAGTCATATGCGCCCTGTGTAATACCTTAAACTGAATCAGGCTTAGCCTGGCACACGAGGACGATGAGTTTACCCTGCTTAGGGCATCTGCCCACAGCCCCTCCTCGATCTCCTCCCCCAGCTCTTCTTCCCATTTCCCTTTTAGTTCATCTACCATAGTCTCCCCTTCGTCCCCCATTTCCCTATATATATCTGACACCTTACCATCCCCCACCCATGTCTTTGAGATCACTCTGTCCTGCACCTCTTGTGTCGGGAACTGCGGGAATTCCCTCACCTGTTGCCTCGCAAAAGCCCTCAGTTGCATAAACCTGAATGCATTCCCTTGGGGCAACCCATATTTCTCGGTCAGCGCTCCCAGACTCGCGAACTTCCCATCCACAAACAGATCTTTCAGTTGCGTTATTCCTGCTCTTTGCGACATTCCATATCCCCCACCCATTCCCCCCGGGGCAAACCTATAGTTGTTTCTTATCGGGGACCCCCCCAAGGCTCCAGTCTTTCCCCTATGCCGTCTCCACTGTCCCCAAATCTTCAGTGTAGCCACCACCACCGGGCTTGTGGTGTAGTTCCTCGGTGAGAACGGCAATGGGGCTGTCACCATAGCCTGTAGGCTAGTCCCCCTACAGGACGCCCTCTCTAATCTCTTCCACGCCGCTCCCTCCTCCTCTCCCATCCACTTACTCACCATTGAAATATTAGCGGCCCAATAATACTCACTTAGGCTCGGTAGTGCCAGCCCCCCCCTATCCCTGCTACGCTGTAAGAATCCCTTCCTCACTCTCGGGGTCTTCCCGGCCCACACAAAACCCATGATGCTCTTTTCAATCCTTTTAAAAAAAGCCTTCGTGATCACCACCGGGAGGCACTGAAACACAAAGAGGAATCTCGGGAGGACCACCATCTTAACCGCCTGCACCCTCCCTGCCAGTGACAGGGATACCATATCCCATCTCTTGAAATCCTCCTCCATTTGTTCCACCAACCGAGTTAAATTTAACCTATGCAATGTGCCCCAATTCTTGGCTATCTGGATCCCCAGGTAACGAAAGCCCCTTGTTACCTTCCTCAACGGTAGGTCCTCTATTTCTCTACTCTGCTCCCCTGGATGCACCACAAACAACTCACTTTTCCCCATGTTCAATTTATACCCTGAAAAATCCCCAAACTCCCCAAGTATCCGCATTATTTCTGGCATCCCCTCCGCCGGGTCTGCCACGTATAGTAGCAAATCGTCCGCATACAAAGATACCCGGTGTTCTTCTCCTCCTCTAAGTACTCCCCTCCACTTCTTGGAACCCCTCAACGCTATCGCCAGGGGCTCAATCGCCAGTGCAAACAATAATGGGGACAGAGGGCATCCCTGCCTTGTCCCTCTATGGAGCCGAAAATATGCAGATCCCCGTCCATTCGTGACCACGCTCGCCATCGGGGCCCTATACAACAGCTGCACCCATCTAACATACCCCTCTCCAAAACCAAATCTCCTCAACACCTCCCACAAATAATCCCACTCCACTCTATCAAATGCTTCCTCGGCATCCATCGCCACTACTATCTCCGTTTCCCCCTCTGGTGGGGCCATCATCATTACCCCTAACAGCCTCCGTATATTCGTGTTCAGCTGTCTCCCCTTCACAAACCCAGTTTGGTCCTCGTGGACCACCCCCGGGACACATTCCTCTATTCTCATTGCCATTACCTTGGCCAGGATCTTGGCATCTACATTTAGGAGGGAAATAGGTCTATAGGACCCGCATTGTAGCGGGTCCTTTTCCTTCTTAAAGAGAAGCGATATCGTTGCTTCAGACATAGTCGGGGGCAGTTGTCCCCTTTCCTTTGCCTCATTAAAGGTCCTCGTCAATACCGGGGCGAGCAAGTCCACATATTTTCTATAGAATTCGACTGGGAATCCATCCGGTCCCGGGGCCTTTCCCGCCTGCATGCTCCTAATTCCTTTCACCACTTCTTCTACCTCGATCTGTGCTCCCAGTCCCACCCTTTCCTGCTCTTCCACCTTGGGAAATTCCAGCCGATCCAAGAAGCCCATCATTCTCTCCCTCCCATCCGGGGTTGAGCTTCATATAATTTTTTATAAAATGTCTTGAACACTCCATTCACTCTCCCCGCTCCATCTCTCCTTCCTCATCCCTCACTCCCCCTATTTCCCTCGCTGCTCCCCTTTTCCTCAATTGGTGTGCCAGTAACCTGCTCGCCTTCTCCCCATATTCGTACTGTACACCCTGTGCCTTCCACCATTGTGCCTCTGCAGTGCCCGTAGTCAGCAAGTCAAATTCTACATGTAGCCTTTGCCTTTCCCTGTACAGTCCCTCCTCCGGTGCTTCCGCATATTGTCTGTCCACCCTCAAAAGTTCTTGCAGCAACCGCTCCCGTTCCTTACTCTCCTGCTTCCCTTTATGTGCCCTTATTGATATCAGCTCCCCTCTAACCACCGCCTTCAACGCCTCCCAGACCACTCCCACCTGGACCTCCCCATTATTGAGTTCCAAGTACTTTTCAATGCACCCCCTCACCCTTAGACACACCCCCTCATCTGCCATTAGTCCCATGTCCATTCTCCAGGGTGGGCGCCCTCCTGTTTCCTCCCCTATCTCCAAGTCTACCCAGTGTGGAGCGTGATCCGAAATGGCTATAGCCGTATACTCCGTTCCCCTCACCTTCGGGATCAACGCCCTTCCCAGCACAAAAACTGGTCTATCAGTTTCAGGTGTGTTTCCTGTAACATAACCACATCTGCCTTAAGTTTCTTAAGGTGTGCGAGTACCCGTGCCCTCTTTATCGGCCCGTTCAGCCCTCTCACGTTCCACGTGATCAGCCGGGTTGGGGGGCTTCCTACCCCCCCCCCCCCCTTGTCGATTAGCCATCCCCTTTTTCCAGCTCCTCACCCGGTTCCCACGCAGCTGTATCTCCCCCAGGCGGTGCCCCCCCGCCCATCCCCTCCCATACCAGCTCCCCCCTCTCCCCAGCAGCAGCAACCCAGTAATTCCCCCCTCCCACCCCCCCCCCCCGCTAGACCCCCCGCTAGCGTAATTACTCCCCCCATGTTGCTCCCAGAAGTCAGCAAACTCTGGCCGACCTCGGCTTCCCCCCGTGACCTTGGCTCGCACCGTGCGACGCCCCCTCCTTCCTGCTTCTCTATTCCCGCCATGATTATCATAGCGCGGGAACCAAGTCCGCGCTTCTCCCTTGGCCCCGCCCCCAATGGCCAACGCCCCATCTCCTCTCCCTCCCCACCTCCCCCCATCACCCCCTGTGGAAGAGAGAAAAGTTACCACATCGCAGGATTAGTACATAAAACTCCTCTTTCCCCCCTTTTTACCCCCCCTCTTCGCCCCCCACATTCGCCCCACCACTTTGTTCAAACGTTCTTTTTAATAACCCGCTCATTCCAGTTTTTCTTCCACAATAAAAGTCCACGCTTCATCCGCCGTCTCAAAGTAGTGGTGCCTCCCTCGATATGTGACCCACAGTCTTGCCGGTTGCAGCATTCCAAATTTTATCTTCTTTTTATGAAGCACCGCCTTGGCCCGATTAAAGCTCGCCCTCCTTCTCGCCACCTCCGCACTCAAGTCTTGATAAACGCGGATCACCGCGTTCTCCCATTTACTGCTCCGAGTTTTCTTTGCCCATCTAAGGACCATTTCTCTCTCCTTAAAACGGAGGAATCTCACTACTATGGCTCTGGGAATTTCTCCTGCTCTCGGTCCTCGCGCCATCACTCGGTATGCTCCCTCCACCTCCAACGGACCCGCCGGGGCCTCCGCTCCCATTAACGAGTGCAGCATCGTGCTCACATATGCCCCGACGTCCGCTCCCTCCGCACCTTCAGGAAGACCAAGAATCCTCAGGTTGTTCCTCCTTGCATTGTTCTCCAGTGCCTCCAACCTTTCCACACATCGTTTCTGATGTGCCTCATGCGTCTCCGTCTTCACCACCAGGCCCTGTATGTCGTCCTCATTCTCGGCTGCCTTTGCCTTCACGACCCGAAGCTCCCGCTCCTGGGTCTTTTGTTCCTCCTTTAGCCCTTCGATCGCCTGTAGTATCGGGGCCAACAGCTCTTTCTTCATTTCCTTTTTGAGCTCTTCCACACAGCATTTCAAGAACTCTTGTTGTTCAGGGCCCCATGTTAAACTGCCACCTTCCGACGCCATCTTGGTTTTTGCTTGCCTTCCTTGCCGCTGTTCTAAAGGATCCACTGCAATCCGGCCACTTTCTCCTCCTTTTTTCATCCGTATCCAGGGGGGATTCCCTTCTGGTTTACCGCACAGTGTTTTTAGCCGTCAAAATTGCCGTTGGGGCTCCTATCAAGAGCCCAAAAGTCCGTTTCACCGGGAGCTGCCGAAACGTGCGACTCAGCTGGTCATCGCCGCACCCGGAAGTCACAGGCGTACTCCTGTTCCTGTTTATTTTTTACTCTGCTCGACCACTGGGACATGGTAGAATGTACCATCTACAAGATGCACTGCAGCAACTCACCAAGGTTCCTTTGGCAGCACTTTACAAACCTGCGAGCTCTACCACCTAGAAGGACAAGGGCAACAGACATGGGGGAACACCACCACTACCACATCCCCTCCAAGCTGCACGCCACCCTGACTTGGAAATATATCGGCCGTTCCTTCACTGTCGCTGGGTCAAAATCCTGGAACTCCCTCCCTAACAGCACTGTAGGTGTATTCAATAAAGCAGGTCACTGTCACCTCCTCTCGAGCCATGAGCAACACACACTGGTTTTGCCAGAGATGCTAACATCCCTCAAACAAAGGATTTTAAGTTTGTTACACTGCTGGGCCGGGAGCCAAGGTGGGCAAGGACGCAACAATGTTGGACGACGGGGAGTAGTGATTGGATGGGATAGCTGTCAGGGTTGGGGGGGAGGGGCGGTAAGAAAAATATAGCGCTTTGGAACATAATTGGCTTGTAATAAAAGGAAAACAGAGGCAGGATTTAAAGTGCCTTTTGTGTGGCGTTATCAGCTGAGGATGGTGAACACTCTGTGAATGATCCACCCCATTTGCAGCATTTAAACAATCCCGAGGGGCTGCTGCACACAACCAGTTCCTTGCATCAATGCTGTCAATGTTTGTGTGCAAGGTAACAGTGCCCCGCTCTCTAAAGCAAGTTGCTTTGTTTAAAAATAAAACGCCTGTGGATCAGGTGTGTTGAACTGGACCTTCATAAAAATGCGTGAGGCAGTTTGTACACTAATGTCAACAAGTATGCAGATCTCCTGCATTTCCCACTAAAATCTTGCTTGGAAATGCCACTGCCAACTATACAATGTGTAGAAATTGATATATGTTCTATTTCATATTTGTGGCAGTAATGTTTTTCGAAACCCTGGTTTAAAATACATACAGGCAGTGTGCCTGCTGAAGCTGCAATTAAGGGGTCATAAAAGGTGAGGCCATGATTGATTCCAGGTCATGATTGATTCCAATCACTTGGTTACAGATAAAGGGCTAATGGAGTTGCGTTTTCATTGCTGCAGATTCCCTGCAGTGTAGATCATTTATGGGGGAGGGGTGTTTAGTCCTAGCTCAGCAGGTCATGGAACTTAGTGGGATACAGATGATGTAATTAATGGGAGGAGCCAGGTCGGTCTGTAGTTTTGCAGTTTGATACAGCATTTTAAGAAGAACTGCAGTTTTGCCAAATAAAAGCATAAGACATAGGAGCAGAATTAGGCCATTTGTCCCATCGAGTCTGCTCCGCCATTCAATCATGGCTGATATGTTTCTCATCCTCATTCTCCTGCCTTCTCCCCATAATCCCTGTTCCCTTATTAATCAAGAACCTATCTATCTCTGTCTTAAAGACATTCAGTGATTTGGCCTCCACAGCCTTCTGCGGCAAAGAGTTCCACAGATTCACCACCCTCTGGCTGAAGAAATCCCTCCTCATCTCTGTTTGAAAGGATCGTCCCTTCAGTCTGAGGCTGTGCCCTCTGGTTCTAGTTTCTTCTGCTGGTGGAAACATTCTCTCCACGTCCACTCTATCCAGGCCTCGCAGTATCTTGTACGTTTCAATAAGATCCCCTCTCATCCTTCTAAACTCCGTCGAATACAGACCCAGAATCCTCAACCGTTCCTCATACAACAAGCTCTTCATTCCAGGGATCATTCTTGTGAACCTCCTCCGGACCCTCTCCAAGGCCAGCACATCATTCCTTAGATACGGGACCCAAAACTGCTCACAATACTCCAAATGGGGAATGAACAGAACCTTATATAGCCTCAGCAGTACATCCCTGGTCTTGTCGGTCATGATCAGCCATGATCGCCTAGTTTCGGGAGCCATTCGGAGGAGGAAGAGCAGTCTCTGTGTGAGTGTAAAAACCTACTTTAACCCGGGGATCGCAGCCTAGTTTCGGGAGCCGTTGACCTCAGAGGGAAGCTGTGATCTGATTGGTTGATGGCAAATCTGCCCCAAATTTTTAAAAACACAGCTAAACTCGTAAACTTAAATTAAACTAATTAATTAATTAGTGATGGCTGGTCAGGTGATGTGCTTGAGCTGCATGATGTGGGAGCTGGCAGATCCCATTGCGAGCTGCAGCGACCACATCTGCAGTAAGTGTTGGCTGCTCGAAGAGCTCCGGCTCAGAGTTGATGAGCTGGAGTCTGAGCTTCAAACACTGAGGCACATCCGGGAGGGGGAGACTTACCTGGACACTGTGTTTCAGGAGGCAGTCACACCTGTCAGAGGAAGTAGTTTAAATCCTGCCAGTGGCCAGGGACAGCAGGGTGTGACTGCAAGTCAGGCAGGTAAAGGGAACCAGCAGTAAGGAACTCAGGAGCCTCAGCCCTTGACCCTGTCCAACAGGTACGAGGCACTTGCTCTCTGTGGATGGCGAACAGGGCTGCAGGAAGGATGAGTCAGCTGACCAAGGCACCATGGTTCAGCAGGCCATTCAAGGGGAGGGAGTAAATAGGCGAGTTGTAGTTGTAGGGCATTCTATTATCAGGGGGATAGATAGTATCCTTTGTGAGCAGGATAAAGAGTCCCGCATGGTATGTTGCCTGCCCGGTGCTAGGGTGCGGGACATCTCTGACCGGCTTGAAAGGATACTGGAGAGGGAGGGGGAGGATCCAGTTGTTGTGGTCCATGTCGGTACCAACAACATAGGCAAGTCTAGAAAAGAGGACCTGTTTAGAGATTATAAAGAGCTAGGATTCAAATTAAAAAACAGGTCGTCAAGGGTCATAATCTCCGGATTACTGCCCGAGCCACGTGCAAATTGGCATAGGGAGGCAAGAATAAGGGAAGTTAACACGTGGCTGAAAGAGTGGTGTGGGAATGAGGGGTTCCTTTTCATGGGACACTGGCATCAGTTTTGGGACAGGGGGGACCTATACCGTTGGGATGGTCTCCACCTGAACCGAGCTGGGACCAGTGTTCTGGCGAAAAGAGTAAATAGGGTGGTCAATAGGACTTTAAACTAGAGATTGGGGGGGAAGGGAAAGTCAGGGAACCAAGAGGTGAAGTAATCAGTGGGAAGCGTAGCTGCTTAGGAATACAAAAAAGCACGAAAAGACAGAACTCAGGAGAGGTTACGATAGTCCCCATCCCACAAAATATGAAATGAAAATTGCTTATTGTCACAAGTAGGGTTCAAATGAAGTTACTGTGAAAAGCCCCTAGTCGCCACATTCCGGCGCCTGTTCGGGAAGGCTGGTACGGGAATCGAACCGTGCTGCTGGCCTGCCTTGGTCTGCTTTCAAAGCCAGCGATATGACACAGTGTATGGAAAGGCTCAGTAAACCAAGGTCCACCACACTAAGAAAACAAAAAGGGACGGTCAATAGAGAATTAAAGGTGCTATATTTAAATGCGTGCAGTGTACGGAACAAGGTAGATGAGCTTGTGGCCCAGATTGTGACTGGCAGGTATGATGTGGTAGGCATCACAGAGACGTGGTTGCAGGGGGTTCAAGATTGGCATTTAAACATCCAGGGATTCACAATCTATCGAAAAGACAGAGAGGTGGGCAGAGGGGGCGGGGTTGCCTTGTTAATTAGGAACAAAATTAAATCAATAGCACTAAACGACATCGGGTCAGATGATGTGGAGTCTGTGTGGGTAGAGTTGAGGAACCACAAAGGCAAAAAAACCATAATGGGAGTTATGTACAGGCCTCCTAACAGTGGTCAGGACCGGGGGCACAAAATGCACCACGAAATAGAAAGTGCATGTCAGAAAGGCAAGGTCACAGTGATCATGGGGGACTTCAATATGCAGGTGGACTGGGTAAATAATGTTGCCAGTGGACCCAAAGAAAGGGAATTCATTGAATGTTTACAGGAGGGCTTTTTGGGACAGCTTGTGATGGAGCCCACGAGGGGACAGGCCATTCTGGACTTAGTGTTATGTAATGAGCCAGACTTGATAAAAGATCTTAAAGTAAGGGAACACTTAGGAGGCAGTGATCATAATATGGTAGAATTCAGTCTGCAATTTGAAAGAAAGAAGGTAGAATCAGATGTAAAGGTGTTACAGTTAAATAAAGGTAACTACAGGGGCATGAGGGAGGAACTGACGGTAATCGACTGGGAGCAGAACCTAGTGGGAAAGACAGTAGAACAGCAATGGCAGGAGTTTCTGGGAGTAATTGAGGACACAGTACAGAGGTTCATCCCAAAGAAAAGAAAGGTTATCAGAGGGGGGATTAGGCAGCCATGGCTGACAAAGGAAGTTAGGGAATGCATCAAAGCAAAAGAGAAAGCCTATAATGTGACAAAGAGTAGTGGGAAGTCAGAAGATTGGGAAGGCTACAAAAACAAACAGAGGATAACAAAGAGAGAAATAAGGAAGGAGAGGATCAAATATGAAGGTAGGCTAGCCAGTAACATTAGGAATGATAGTAAAAGTTTCTTTAAATACATTAAAAACAAACGGGAGGAAAAAGTTGACATTGGGCCGCTCCAAAATGACGCTGGTAATCTAGTGATGGGAGACAAGGAAATAGCTGAGGAACTAAATAAGTACTTTGCGTCAGTCTTCACAGTAGCAGACATGAGTAATATCCCAACAATTCAGGAGAGTCAGGGGGCAGAGTTGAATATGGTAGCCATCACAAAGGAGAAAGTGCTAGAGAAACTAAGAGGTCTAAAAATTGATAAATCTCCGGGCCCAGATGGACTACATCCTAGAGTTCTAAAGGAGATAGCTGAAGAAATAGTGGAGGCGTTAGTTATGATCTTTCAAAAGTCACTGGAGTCCGGGAAAGTCCCAGAGGATTGGAAAATCGCTGTTGTAACCCCCCTGTTCAAGAAGGGAACAAGGAAAAAGATGGAAAATTATAGGCCAATTAGCCTAACCTCGGTTGGTGGCAAGATTCTAGAATCAATTGTTAAGGATGAGATTTCTAAATTCTTGGAAGTGCAGGGTCAGATTAGGACAAGTCAGCATGGATTTAGTAAGGGGAGGTCGTGCCTGACAAACCTGTTCGAGTTCTTTGACGAGATAACAAATAGGTTAGACCAAGGAGAGCCAATGGATGTTATCTATCTTGACTTCCAAAAGGCCTTTGATTAGGTGCCTCACGGGAGACTGCTGAGTAAAATAAGGGCCCATGGTATTCGAGGCAAGGTACTAACATGGATTGACGATTGGCTGTCAGGCAGAAGGCAGAGAGTTGGGATAAAAGGTTCTTTTTCGGAATGGCAACCGGTGACGAGTGGTGTCCCGCAGGGTTCAGTGTTGGGGCCACAGCTGTTCTCTTTATATATTAACGATCTAGATGACGGGACTGGGGGCATTCTGGCTAAGTTTGCCGATGATACAAAGATAGGTGGAGGGGCAGGTAGTATGGAGGAGGTGGGGACGCTGCAGAAAGATTTAGACAGTTTAGGAGAGTGGTCCAAGAAATGGCTGATGAAATTCAACGTGGGCAAGTGCGAGGTCTTGCACTTTGGAAAAAAGAATAGAGGCATGGACTATTTTCTAAACGGTGACAAATTTCATAATGCTGAAGTGCAAAGGGACTTGGGAGTCCTAGTCCAGGATTCTCTAAAGGTAAACTTGCAGGTTGAGTCCGTAATTTAGAAAGCAAATGCAATGTTGTCATTTATCTCAAGAGGCTTGGAATATAAAAGCAGGGATGTACTTCTGAAGCTTTATAAAGCATTAGTTAGGCCCCATTTAGAATACTGTGAGCAATTTTGGGCCCCACACCTCAGGAAGGACATACTGGCACTGGAGCGGGTCCAGCGGAGATTCACACGGATGATCCCAGGAATGGTAGGCCTAACATACGATGAACGTCTGAGGATCCTGGGATTATATTCATTGGAGTTTAGGAGGTTGAGGGGAGATCTAATAGAAACTTACAAGATAATGAATGGCTTAGATAGGGTGGACGTAGGGAAGTTGTTTCCATTAGCAGGGGAGACTAGGACCCGGGGGCACAGCCTTAGAATAAAAGGGAGTCACTTTAGAACAGAGATGAGGAGAAATCTCTTCAGCCAGAGAGTGGTGGGTCTGTGGAATTCATTGCCACAGAGGGCGGTGGAGGCCGGGACGTTGAGTGTCTTTAAGACAGAAGTTGATAAATTCTTGATTTCTCGAGGAATTAAGGGCGATGGAGAGAGAGCGGGTAAATGGAGTTGAAATCAGCCATGCTTGAATGGTGGAGTGGACTCGATGGGCCGAATGGCCTTACTTCTGCTACTATGTCTTATGGTCTATCATATTGAATGGTGGTGCTGACTTGAAGGGCCGAATGGCCAACTCCTGCATCTTTTTTCTATGTTTCTATGTATTCCAGCCCTCTAGATAAGAATGCTAACATTACATTTGCCTTCCTAACTGCCGACTGAATCAGCACGTTAATCTTAAGAGAATCCTGATCCATGACTCCGAAGTCCCTTTGTGCTTCTGCTTTCCGAAGCCTTTTCCCATTTAGAAAACAGTCTATGCCTCTCTCCTTCCTACCAAAGGGCACAACCTCACACCTTTTAGCTCAGTGGGCTAGACAGCTGGTTTGTAATGCAGAACAAGGCCAGCAGCGCGGGTTCAATTCCCGTACCGGCCTCCCCGAACAGATGCCGGAATGTGGCGACTAGGGGCTTTTCACAGTAACTTCATATTTGTGACAATAAAAGATATAAAAGATTATTATATTACATTCCATCTACCACTTCATTGCCCACTCTCCTAGCCTGTCCAAGTCCTTCTGCAGCCTCCTCAACACTACCTGTCCCTCTACATATCATTGTATCATCTGCAAACTTAGCAACAGTGCCTTCAGTTCCTTCTTCCCAATCATCATTACAAATCATGAATAGTTGTGGTCCCAACACCAACCCCTGAGGCACAGCACTAGTCACCGGCTGCCATCCTGAAAAGACCCCTTCATCCCCACTCTCTGCCTTCTGTCAGTCAGCCAATCCTCTATCCATGCCAGAACCTTGCCCCTAACAACACGGGCTCTTATCGTATTTAGTAACCTCCTGTATGGAACCTTGTCAAAGGCCTTCTGGAAATCCAAATAGTTCATGTCCACTGGTTCTCCTTTGTCTAACTTCCTCATTACCTCCTCAAAGAACTCTAATAGATTTGTCAGACACGACCTCCCCTTGACAAAGCCGTGCTGACTCAGTCCTATTTTATCATGCACTCCCAAGTACCCCGCAATCTCATCTTTAATAACAGACTCTAAAATCTTACCATAAACCAAAGTCAGGCTAACCGGCCTATAATTTCCCGTCTTCTGCCTCCCTCCCTTCTTAAACAGTGGTGTTACATTAGCCATTTCCAATCCTCTGGGACCCTTCCTGCCTCCAGTGATTCCTGAAAGAGCATCACCATTGCCTCCACAATTTCCTCAGCTATCTCTTTTAGAACCCTGGGGTGTAGTCCATCCGGTCCAGGTGACTTATCCACCTTCAGACCTTTCAGTTTCCCCAGAACCTTCTCCTTAGTGATGATCACTGCACTCATCTCTGTCCCCTGATTCTGCTGGAGCTCTGGCATCCCACTGGTGTCTTCCACCGTGAAGACTGATGCAAAGTAACTATTCAGTTTGTTTGCCATTTCTTTGCTTTAAACATACCCAGTGACCGAGCGTCCCCAGCCCTCTGGGATAGACAATTCCAAAGATTCACAACCCTTTGTGTAAAGAAATTTCTCCTCACCTTGTTCCTAAGCATCTTCCCTCCCCATTTTGGAATTGTATCTCCTGGTTCTAGACTCCACAACCAGGGCAAACATCTTACCTGCACCTCCCTGTCTATCCCGTTGAGTACTTTGTCGGTTTCAATGAGATCACCTCTCAGTCATTGAAACTCGGGAGATTACAGGCCCAGTTTCCCCAATCTCTCTTCATAGGACAGTCCCGCCACCCCCCGGGACAAGTCTGGTGAACCTTCGTTCCACTCGCTCTGTGACAATAATGTCCTTCCTAAGGTAAAGGGACCACAACTGCTCACAGTGCTCCAGGTGTGGTCTAACCAAGCTCCTAGACAAAGAACAAAGAAAAGTACAGCACAGGACTAGGCCCTTCGGCCCTCCAAGCCCGTGCCGACCATGCTGCCCGACTAAACTACAATCTTAAAGAACAAAAAACAGACCATTGAAGCAGAACCTCACAACTACTGTGTAGAAGATTGTAGTTTAGTCGGGCAGCATGGTCGGCACGGGCTTGGAGGGCCGAAGGGCCTGTTCCTGTGCTGTACAGTTCTTTGTTCTTTGTACTGTACTCAAAACCTCTTGCGATAAAAAATTTTTTTACTATTAGCCTTCTTGATATCTTGCATCATGACCCCCCCATGCCCACAGGGACAGCATGGTTGCATTCTGGTTAGCACAATTGCATCACAGCTCCAGGGTCCCAGGTTCGATTCCGGCTTGGGTCACTGTGCGGAGTCTGCACATCCTCCCCGTGTGTGCGTGGGTTTCCTCCGGGTGCTCCGGTTTCCTCCCACAGTCCAAAGATGTGCAGGTTAGGTGGATTGGCCACGATAAATTGCCCTTAGTGTCCAAAATAGCCCTTAGTGTTGGGTGGGGTTACTGGGTTATGGGGATAGGGTGGAGGTGTTGACCTTGGGTGGGGTGCTCTTTCCAAGAGCCGGTGCAGACTCGATGGGCCGAATGGCCTCCTTCTGCACTGTAAATTCTATGATAATCAGTTATCAGAGCCTTCTCCTTAGCGATGGCCACTTCACTCACCTCTGCCCCGACTCTCTTGAAGTTCTGGAATGCCACTAGTGTCTTCCACTGTAAAATGCTGGTACGTTTTTCTCTATAAATTTACAGTACCCAATTCAATTTTTTACAATTTAGGGGCAATTTAGCGCGGCCAATCCACCTACCCTGCACATCTTTGGGTTGTGGGGGTGAAACCCACGCAAACACGGGGAGACTGTGCAAACTCCACACGGACAGTGACCCAGAGTCGGGATCGAACCTGGCACCTCGGCGCCGTGAGACAGCAGGGCTAACCCACTGCGCCACCGTGCTGCCCAAAATGCTGCTAGGTTGAGCAAAGGTGTCTGGTCTTGAAAGAGTTTCTCTCTACAAAAGTCTCTGCACAGCAAAGCAAATCTGTTTGTTAACTTTATTTATAAGTGGTATTTGAACTGTAGTGGATTGCTAAATGGCTTAAGATCAAGACTTTCCTTTTGGTTAAGTCCTGTTGAACTGATATTTGTAAAGCTCTTTTCTTTGATGTTAATGTGGTTAATTCTGTATTTAAATTAAAGTTTGTTTTAACATAAAAGATACCAATTGGGCAGAGTCATCACTCTTGGAGAGTAGTATCCGCACACTTTTACAAATTAAAACACGATTGTTTGGGATTCTCACCCGGTATCCTAACAAATGTTAGATTCTGGTCCCGTTTTGTAACAACTAGTGTACTGGAGTCCGATATCCTAACGAATAGTAAACTGGGGTCCAATGGAGGATCAATATCTTGTAATGTGAAGTGGGTGACATCTCTCTCACCCCAGAACTGCAGACTCGTAATGGGAGAACAAAGAATAAAGAACAATCCAGCACAGGAACAGGCCCTTCGGCCCTCCAAGCCTGTACCAGTCATGATACCACCCTTTGCCAAAACCCTCAGCACTTCCTTGTGCCGTATCCCTCTATACCCGTCCTATCCATGTGTTTGTCAAGATGCCTTTTGAAGGCCGTTAATGTATCTGCTTCCACAACCTCCCCTGGCAACGCGTTCCAGGCACTCACCACCCTCTGCGTAAAAAACTTGCCTCGAACATCTCCTCTAAACTTTGCCCCACGGACCTTAAACCCCTGGTGTCTGACCCCTCCACCCTGGGAAAGAGTGCCTGCCCATCCACTCTATCCATGCCCCTCATAATCTTGAAGACCTCTATCGGGTCACCCCTCAACCTCCGTCTTTCTAATGAAAACAGTCCGAGTCTATTCAGCCTCTCCGCATAGCTAACACCCTCCAGACCAGGCAACATCCTGGTAAACCTCCTCTGCACCCTCTCCAAAGCCTCCACATCCTTCTGGTAGTGTGGCGACCAGAATTGTGCGCAATATTCCAAGTGCGGCCTTACCAAGGTTCTACACAACTGCAGCATTACTTGCCAGTTTTTATACTCGATGCCCCGTCCAATGAAGGCGAGCATTCCGTGTGCTTTCTTGACGACCTTGTCCACTTGTGCTGCCACCTTCAAAGATCTGTGGACTTGCACGCCCAGATCTCTCTGACTTTCTATATTCCTAAGAGTTTTGCCATTTCCG
Organism: Scyliorhinus torazame; assembly: GCF_047496885.1. Lineage (NCBI taxonomy): Eukaryota > Metazoa > Chordata > Chondrichthyes > Carcharhiniformes > Scyliorhinidae > Scyliorhinus > Scyliorhinus torazame. The sequence continues at coordinate 29,004,784 of NC_092726.1, forward strand.
CCATATTTCCCCTCTATGTTAGACCGCCCAAAATGCATTATTACCTCACACTTGTCTGGATTAAACTCCATTTGCCATTTCTCTGCCCAAGTCTCCAACCTATCCTCTGACAATCCATAACTCTATCTGCCACTCCACCAACCTTGGTGTCATCCACGAATTAGTCAAAGCCACACATCCGCCTCTGTCCCTTCCATTCAGGACATGGTTGTCCATTGCCAATGAATGACCCTTCACCGTTAAGAGTTCTGCATCTACAGGTTGTCAATTGACCAAAAAGAATGGCTTACGTGCGGAACCGTGAAAGCTTTGCTTCCAGTATGACTGCAATCAGCAGATCTAAGGCATCAGTTGGGGAGATGGCAGTATATATGTAGTGCCCCTGGATCCAGAGGCCCAGGCTAACGTTCTGTGGACAAGGGTTCAATTCCCACCATGGCAGCTGGTGGAATTTAAATTTAATTCTTAAATCCAAAAGCTAGTGGCAGCAATGGTAACCATGGCACCACTGTCGATTGTCATACAAACCTATCAGGGGAAGGGAAAACTGCCATCCTTACCTGCTCTGGCCTCCAGGTGACTCCAGTCCCACAGCAATATGGTTGACCCTTAACTGCTCCCTGAAGATGGTATGGCAAGCCTCTCGGTTTAGGGTAGGCACAACTGCGGGCCTTTCCAGTGATGCCCAGCTCCCAGGAGAGAATAAACAGGAATCTAACCAGGAAATTGTGTACAATGGTCGCGAATGACAGAGGGTTCGAGGGACTGCACCAGAGATTAGAAAGCTGATCCCCTCCCCCACCCCTGGAAGGAGCAATCCACAGAGCAAGTGCAGAGGCACAGAGGGGGTGATCTTTGATCAGGATGTAGGTGGGGGATGTCCATTCTGCAGAGGCAGACAGTCTTGTCGGGCTTCGTGACTGGCACCACAGGCGCCGCCCATTCCACAAACTGAACCCGTGCTTATGACCCCCAGATCCTCAAGCGCCGTTGTTCCGCGTTGACCTTTATAAGCATAGCGGCACGCAAACCTCCTCAGCACCCTCTCCAATCATAAATCCAAGTGAGTACAAGACCAGACCTCCACATTCTTGAAACTGGGTTTGTAACATGTTGGGTACAGAGGTCCAATGGGGGTGGAGTGGTGACCCGCATCCATCGCATCTAACTGGGAGATCAAAGTGCTTAAAATTATTTTTAAAAAGGGTGTGTCGGGGAGCAACAGAGAAAATATTCCTTCTGTCGAAAGAGCCCAGGACAAGGAGGATATCAAGGCACACAAAGCGAGGCTGACCGAGTTGACGCAAGATGTGCCATCCATCTGAATAGCAGCCACAGACTATCCACGGACTATTCAGGAAAAACCTCTTTCTTCAGAGTCACAAAAGTGAAAGGTGAAAATGGCAGCAATGCAAATGAGTCAAATCAAGCGTAAACATGCTAGAGCGCTCCACGCTTCCTGGATCTTTGGAAATGGGTGTGGCTGCAGTGTTATTTCGAAATCCATTAACCCCCCCAACACCAAGCGATTGGGGAAGCAAATGGTGCAGCCTCTCTGTTGAGGGGCCACCCGTTTACCCTGTGACCACGAAGCTAATGCAAACACCAACGGAAATAACTGAATTCAGAGCTCCAACCACATCATTTGTTGCCTGTCACTAAACATTAATCTTAGCAATTATATATATAAACTTCCATGTAAATGGGAGTTGTTAGCACGTCTGCCTCACAGCACTCGGGACCCGGGTTCGATTCCCATCTTGGGTCACTGTGCGGAGTCTGCACGTTTTCCCCATGTCTGCGTGGGTTTCCTCCGGGTGCTCCGGTTTCCTCCCAGTCCAAAGACGTGAAGGTTAGGCTACTGGGATAAGGCGGGGCGGACATTGGTAAGGGGATCGGGGTTATGGGGAGAGGGCAGGAGAATGGGGATGAGAAAAATAACAGCCATGAATGAATGGCGGAGCAGAGTGGATGGGCCGAGTGGCCTAATTCTGCTCCTGTGTCTTGTGGGTGATCATTTGAAGTGTTCTTGCAGAGTCAATGGGCCGAGTGGCCTCCTTCTGCACTGTAGGGATTCTGTGGTAGATTCGGGATAGTTGGGGAGGGAGGCAAAAGTGACTGGAGTAAATTTGAAAAGATGCAAGAACAGAGGGCGCCCAACGTGAGGACACATGTTGTTGTTTTTCAAAATGAGTTTCAAACCGTGCTGAGCATTGCACTGCCCCTTCCAGTTGGTGCATGGTGCTGTCAATCACTGCTGCTCCCCCTTGTCCCCCCAGATTGGCACCGCCCAGCGAGGGCATCCATACGCTGATTGGATAGCGGGCCCGTCAATCAGCACGGCCTCTGCGCCCATTGGGCAACCCGGTCGTCAATCAGGCGGCCTCATTCTGTAATTGGACAACCTGGCCACCATTAGACCCACCCCCCCCAGCGATCGGAGAGGACCGTCCCATCAATCGGATCGGACCCCCATCCCGGATTGGACAAACTGACCACCAATCAGACCTGGCCCTGTCTCTGATTGGACAACACTGTCGTCAATCACACAGTCCACGTTGCCGATTGGATAAGACGGCCGTCAATCAAATCCCGGTGACGGCCTCCTCCCGGACAAAGCCCGCCCCTTTCCTCCCTCACCGCTCAAACCGCCAGAACAAGAGTCCGTCCGAATAAATATCACATAAACACCCTGAACCATCAAAAAAAAGAGAAACGTCCATTAAACGGAGAAAGTTTTTATTGAAGACTTGGAGGGACATAAAGCGGGAGGGAGGGTGGGGAGTAAAAAAGCGCGGGCTGCCGGTGAAAGAAAATGGAGGCGGGCGGGGGAAAGCCGTTGGCCCCGCGAGGGGCGTGGCGGGGGACCGCGCAAGAAGGCGGCCGCTCATTGGTGGTCCGGCGGGGTTTGAATGAGTGCGGAGGGCAGTGATTGGCTGGGCCCGGGCCGGCGGTGCCCGGATGTGGGCGGGCGGGCCCCCGCGCGGTGTCGGTTATTGTCCCAGGCGCACAGAGGCAGAGAGAGAGGAAGATGGTGAGTATCGGGCGGCGGGGCAAGGCCGCGGCGGGCAGGGGGGCTCCGCGGCGCCGACCCCCGGGGACGGAGGGAGTGAGAGACCCGCGCCACCGGGGCAGGACCCCCACCTCAGCCAGATTTACCCCGGGCCCGGGCTTCCCTCCCCCTCGGGCGGGATGGCGCCTTTTCTGACAGAAGCTCTGAGGAGAAACCGTGAGGAGGCCGGCCCCGGGACAGCGACCCGGCCCCGGGACAGCGACCCCGGCACAGCGACCCGGCCCCGGGACAGCGACCCCGGCACAGCGACCCGGCCCCGGCACAGCGACCCGGCCCCGGGACAGCGACCCCGGCCCCGGCACAGCGACCCGGCCCCGGCACAGCGACCCGGCCCCGGCACAGCGACCCGGCCCCGGCACAGCGACCCGGCCCCGGCACAGCGACCCGGCCCCGGGACAGCGACCCCGGGACAGCGACCCGGCCCCGGGACAGCGACCCGGCCCCGGGACAGCGACCCGGCCCCCGGCACAGCGACCCCGGCCCCGGCACAGCGACCCGGCCCCGGCACAGCGACCCGGCCCCGGCACAGCGACCCCGGCACAGCGACCCGGCCCCGGGACAGCGACCCGGCCCCGGGACAGCGACCCGGCCCCGGGACAGCGACCCGGCCCCGGGACAGCGACCCCGGCACAGCGACCCGGCCCCGGCACAGCGACCCGGCCCCGGGACAGCGACCCGGCCCCGGCACAGCGACCCGGCCCCGGGACAGCGACCCGGCCCCGGGACAGCGACCCGGCCCCGGCACAGCGACCCCGGCCCCGGCACAGCGACCCCGGCCCCGGGACAGCGACCCGGCCCCGGGACAGCGACCCGGCCCCGGGACAGCGACCCGGCCCCGGGACAGCGACCCCGGCACAGCGACCCGGCCCCGGGACAGCGACCCGGCCCCGGGACAGCGACCCGGCCCCGGGACAGCGACCCGGCCCCGGGACAGCGACCCGGCCCCGGGACAGCGACCCGGCCACCGGACAGCGACCCGGCCCCGGGACAGCGACCCGGCCCCGGGACAGCGACCCGGCCCCGGCACAGCGACCCGGCCCCGGGACAGCGACCCCGGGACAGCGACCCGGCCCCGGCACAGCGACCCGGCCCCGGGACAGCGACCCGGCCCCGGGACAGCGACCCCGGCACAGCGACCCGGCCCCGGGACAGCGACCCCGGGACAGCGACCCCGGGACAGCGACCCCGGCACAGCGACCCCGGCACAGCGACCCGGCCCCCGGACAGCGACCCGGCCCCGGGACAGCGACCCGGCCCCGGGACAGCGACCCGGCCCCGGGACAGCGACCCGGCCCCGGCACAGCGACCCGGCCCCGGGACAGCGACCCGGCCCCGGCACAGCGACCCGGCCCCGGGACAGCGACCCCGGGACAGCGACCCGGCCCCGGCACAGCGACCCGGCCCCGGGACAGCGACCCGGCCCCGGCACAGCGACCCGGCCCCGGGACAGCGACCCGACCCCGGCACAGCGACCCGGCCCCGGCACAGCGACCCGGCCCCGGGACAGCGACCCGGCCCCGGGACAGCGACCCCGGCCCCGGCACAGCGACCCCGGCCCCGGCACAGCGACCCGGCCCCGGCACAGCGACCCGGCCCCGGGACAGCGACCCCGGCCCCGGCACAGCGACCCCGGCCCCGGCACAGCGACCCCGGCCCCGGCACAGCGACCCGGCCCCGGCACAGCGACCCGGCCCCGGGACAGCGACCCCGGCCCCGGCACAGCGACCCCGGCCCCGGCACAGCGACCCCGGCCCCGGCACAGCGACCCCGGCCCCGGCACAGCGACCCCGGCCCCGGCACAGCGACCCGGCCCCGGGACAGCGACCCCGGCCCCGGCACAGCGACCCCGGCCCCGGCACAGCGACCCCGGCCCCGGCACAGCGACCCGGCCCCGGCACAGCGACCCGGCCCCGGCACAGCGACCCGGCCCCCGGGACAGCGACCCGGCCCCGGCACAGCGACCCCGACCCCGGCCCCGGCACAGCGACCCGGCCCCGGGACAGCGACCCGGCCCCGGGACAGCGACCCGGCCCCGGGACAGCGACCCGGCCCCCGGACAGCGACCCGGCCCCGGCACAGCGACCCGGCCCCGGGACAGCGACCCGGCCCCGGCACAGCGACCCGGCCCCGGGACAGCGACCCCGGCCCCGGCACAGCGACCCGGCCCTCATCCCCTCACCCCCAAATACACCCCACCCTCACCCCCACATACCCCCCACCCCCAAATACACACCCACATACCCCTCACTCCCACATACCCCCCACCCTCACCCCCAAATACACCCCACATACCCTCACCCCCACATACCCCCCTCAAACCAGCCACCTCCCCCACATACCCCCCTCAAACCAGCCACCTCCCCCACATACCCCCCTCAAACCCACCCTCACCCCCACATACCCCTCACCCCCACATACCCCCCTCACCCCCACATACCCCTCACCCCCACATACCCCTCACCCCCACATACCCCCCTCACCCCCACATACCCCCTCACCCCACATACCCCCTCACCCCACATACCCCCTCACCCCACATACCCCCTCACCCCACATACCCCCTCACCCCACATACCCCCTCACCCCCACATACCCCCTCACCCCCACATACCCCCTCACCCCCACATACCCCCTCACCCCCACATACCCCCTCACCCCCACATACCCCCTCACCCCCACATACCCCCTCACCCCCACATACCCCCTCACCCCCACATACCCCCTCACCCCCACATACCCCCTCACCCCCACATACCCCCTCACCCCCACATACCCCCTCACCCCCACATACCCCCTCACCCCCACATACCCCCTCACCCCCACATACCCCCTCACCCCCACATACCCCCTCACCCCCACATACCCCCTCACCCCCACATACCCCCTCACCCCCACATACCCCCTCACCCCCACATACCCCCTCACCCCCACATACCCCCTCACCCCCACATACCCCCTCACCCCCACATACCCCCTCACCCCCACATACCCCCTCACCCCCACATACCCCCTCACCCCCACATACCCCCTCACCCCCACATACCCCCTCACCCCCACATACCCCCTCACCCCCACATACCCCCTCACCCCCACATACCCCCTCACCCCCACATACCCCCTCACCCCCACATACCCCCTCACCCCCACATACCCCCTCACCCCCACATACCCCCTCACCCCCACATACCCCTCTCACCCCCACATACCCCTCTCACCCCCACATACACCCCCTCAAACCTGCCCTCACCCCCACATATCCACCTCACCCCCACATAACCCCTTCAAACCTGCCCCCACCCCCTCAAACCTGCCCTCGCCCCCCTCAAACCCGCCTTCACCCCCACAGACTCACTCCCACATACCCACATTCACCCCCACATCCCCCTCCAAACCCACCTTCACGCCTAATACCCCACTCAACCCTACACACCCCCCTTACCCCCACATACCCATGTTCACCCTCACATACCACATTCACTCCACATACCCCCCTCATCCCTACATACCCCCTCACCTCCACCACATAGCTCCACCCTCAAAACCACGTACCCCCGCCTCCCCCAACCTCTGCCCCACATACCCCCTCTCTCACACCCATGTACCCCTCCCATCACGTACTAGTCCCTCATTCACAAGCACCTCTTCCCTCACGCACATGTGCCCCCTCATCCCCTCCCTCGCCCCACACACCCCTACTCTCACACTCTCCACACAGACACTACCCCCTTCATACAAACACTTCAACCGCACACCCTCCCCACACACACTCCCTCCCCCACACAGTCTCTTTCTGTCACCTCCCCGCTCTCTCTGTCGCCTCCCTGATCTCTCTCTTTCTGTCCCCTCCCTGCTCTCTCCTCTCTTTCTGTCCCCTCCCTGCTCTCTCCTCTCTTTCTGTCCCCTCCCCGCGCTGTCTCTGCTCTCATCGCCCCGTTCTCTTATCTCTCTGTCACTTCCCTGCACTCTCCTCCCCCTCATCTTCCCTCTCTTCCCCCTCTCTCTGTCTCACCCCCCTCTCGTTCTGTCACCTCCCCGGTCTCCTCTCCCTGTCACTACCAACACACTCCTCGCCCTGTCACTTCCACGTGCTCTCATCGCCCTGTTCTCTTATTGCCCTGTCAATTCCCTGCACTCTACTCCCCCTCATCTTCCCCCTCTCTCTCTGTCACCCCCCTCTCATTCTGTCACCTCCCTGCTCTGTCACCTCCCCGCTCTCTCGTTCTGTCGCCTCCCCGCTCTCTCGTTCTGTCGCCTCCCCGCTCTCTCGTTCTGTCGCCTCCCCGCTCTCTCGTTCTGTCGCCTCCCCGCTCTCTCGTTCTGTCGCCTCCCCGCTCTCTCGTTCTGTCGCCTCCCCGCTCTCTCGTTCTGTCGCCTCCCCGCTCTCTCGTTCTGTCGCCTCCCCGCTCTCTCGTTCTGTCGCCTCCCCGCTCTCTCGTTCTGTCGCCTCCCCGCTCTCTCGTTCTGTCGCCTCCCCGCTCTCTCGTTCTGTCGCCTCCCCGCTCTCTCGTTCTGTCGCCTCCCCGCTCTCTCGTTCTGTCGCCTCCCCGCTCTCTCGTTCTGTCGCCTCCCCGCTCTCTCGTTCTGTCGCCTCCCCGCTCTCTCGTTCTGTCGCCTCCCCGCTCTCTCGTTCTGTCGCCTCCCCGCTCTCTCGTTCTGTCGCCTCCCCGCTCGCTCGTTCTGTCGCCTCCCCGCTCGCTCGTTCTGTCGCCTCCCCGCTCGCTCGTTCTGTCGCCTCCCCGCTCGCTCGTTCTGTCGCCTCCCCGCTCGCTCGTTCTGTCGCCTCCCCGCTCGTTCGTTCTGTCGCCTCCCCGCTCGCTCGTTCTGTCGCCTCCCCGCTCGCTCGTTCTGTCGCCTCCCCGCTCGCTCGTTCTGTCGCCTCCCCGCTCTCTCGTTCTGTCGCCTCCCCGCTCTCTCGTTCTGTCGCCTCCCCGCTCGCTCGTTCTGTCGCCTCCCCGCTCTCTCGTTCTGTCGCCTCCCCGCTCTCTCGTTCTGTCGCCTCCCCGCTCTCTCGTTCTGTCGCCTCCCCGCTCTCTCGTTCTGTCGCCTCCCCGCTCTCTCGTTCTGTCGCCTCCCCGCTCTCTCGTTCTGTCGCCTCCCCGCTCTCTCGTTCTGTCGCCTCCCCGCTCTCTCGTTCTGTCGCCTCCCCGCTCTCTCGTTCTGTCGCCTCCCCGCTCTCTCGTTCTGTCGCCTCCCCGCTCTCTCGTTCTGTCGCCTCCCCGCTCTCTCGTTCTGTCGCCTCCCCGCTCTCTCGTTCTGTCGCCTCCCCGCTCTCTCGTTCTGTCGCCTCCCCGCTCTCTCGTTCTGTCGCCTCCCCGCTCTCTCGTTCTGTCGCCTCCCCGCTCTCTCGTTCTGTCGCCTCCCCGCTCTCTCGTTCTGTCGCCTCCCCGCTCTCTCTCGTTCTGTCGCCTCCCCGCTCTCTCGTTCTGTCGCCTCCCCGCTCTCTCGTTCTGTCGCCTCCCCGCTCTCTCGTTCTGTCGCCTCCCCGCTCTCTCGTTCTGTCGCCTCCCCGCTCTCTCGTTCTGTCGCCTCCCCGCTCTCTCGTTCTGTCGCCTCCCCGCTCTCTCGTTCTGTCGCCTCCCCCGCTCTCTCGTTCTGTCGCCTCCCCCGCTCTCTCGTTCTGTCGCCTCCCCGCTCTCTCGTTCTGTCGCCTCCCCGCTCTCTCGTTCTGTCGCCTCCCCGCTCTCTCGTTCTGTCGCCTCCCCGCTCTCTCGTTCTGTCGCCTCCCCGCTCTCTCGTTCTGTCGCCTCCCCGCTCTCTCGGTCTGTCGCCTCCCCCGCTCTCTCGTTCTGTCGCCTCCCCGCTCTCTCGTTCTGTCGCCTCCCGCTCTCTCGTTCTGTCGCCCCCGCTCTCTCGTTCTGTCGCCTCCCCGCTCTCTCGTTCTGTCGCCTCCCCGCTCTCTCGTTCTGTCGCCTCCTCGCTCTCTCAGTTCTGTCGCCTCCCCCGCTCTCTCGTTCTGTCGCCTCCCCCGCTCGCTCGTTCTGTCGCCTCCCCGCTCTCTCGGTCTGTCGCCCCCCCGCTCGCTCGGTCTGTCGCCCCCCCCGCTCGCTCGGTCTGTCGCCCCCCCCGCTCGCTCGGTCTGTCGCCCCCCCCGCTCGCTCGGTCTGTCGCCCCCCCGCTCGCTCGGTCTGTCGCCCCCCCGCTCGCTCGGTCTGTCGCCCCCCCCGCTCGCTCGGTCTGTCGCCCCCCCGCTCGCTCGGTCTGTCGCCCCCCCGCTCGCTCGGTCTGTCGCCCCCCCGCTCGCTCGGTCTGTCGCCCCCCCGCTCGCTCGGTCTGTCGCCCCCCCGCTCGCTCGGTCTGTCGCCCCCCCGCTCGCTCGGTCTGTCGCCCCCCCGCTCGCTCGGTCTGTCGCCCCCCCGCTCGCTCGGTCTGTCGCCCCCCCCGCTCGCTCGGTCTGTCGCCCCCCCCGCTCGCTCGGTCTGTCGCCCCCCCCGCTCGCTCGGTCTGTCGCCCCCCCGCTCGCTCGGTCTGTCGCCCCCCCCGCTCGCTCGGTCTGTCGCCCCCCCGCTCGCTCGGTCTGTCGCCCCCCCGCTCGCTCGGTCTCGTCGCCCCCCCGCTCGCTCGGTCCGTCGCCCCCCCCGCTCGCTCGGTCAGTCGCCCCCCCCGCTCGCTCGGTCCGTCGCCCCCCCGCTCGCTCGGTCCGTCGCCCCCCCGCTCGCTCGGTCCGTCGCCCCCCCGCTCGCTCGTTCCGTCGCCCCCCCCGCTCGCTCGGTCCGTCGCCCCCCCGCTCGCTCGGTCCGTCGCCCCCCCGCTCGCTCGTCCGTCGCCCCCCCCGCTCGCTCGGTTCCGTCGCCCCCCCGCTCGCTCGTCCGTCGCCCCCCGCTCGCTCGGTCCGTCGCCCCCCCGCTCGCTCGGTTCCGTCGCCCCCCCCGCTCGCTCGGTCCGTCGCCCCCCCCGCTCGCTCGGTCCGTCGCCCCCCCGCTCGCTCGTTCCGTCGCCCCCCCGCTCGCTCGTTCCGTCGCCCCCCCGCTCGCTCGTTCCGTCGCCCCCCCCGCTCGCTCGTTCCGTCGCCCCCCCGCTCGCTCGTTCCGTCGCCCCCCCGCTCGCTCGTTCCGTCGCCCCCCCCGCTCGCTCGTTCCGTCGCCCCCCCCGCTCGCTCGTTCCGTCGCCCCCCCGCTCGCTCGTTCCGTCGCCCCCCCGCTCGCTCGTTCCGTCGCCCCCCCGCTCGCTCGTTCCGTCGCCCCCCCGCTCGCTCGTTCCGTCGCCCCCCCGCTCGCTCGTTCCGTCGCCCCCCCGCTCGCTCGTTCCGTCGCCCCCCCGCTCGCTCGTTCCGTCGCCCCCCGCTCGCTCGTTCCGTCGCCCCCCCGCTCGCTCGTTCCGTCGCCCCCCCCGCTCGCTCGTTCCGTCGCCCCCCCGCTCGCTCGTTCCGTCGCCCCCCCGCTCGCCTCGTTCCGTCGCCCCCCCCTCCCCCCGCTCGCTCGTTCCGTCGCCCCCCCGCTCGCTCGTTCCGTCGCCCCCCCGCTCGCTCGTTCCGTCGCCCCCCCGCTCGCTCGTTCCGTCGCCCCCCCGCTCGCTCGTTCCGTCGCCCCCCCGCTCGCTCGTTCCGTCGCCCCCCCCGCTCGCTCGTTCCGTCGCCCCCCGCTCGCTCGTTCCGTCGCCCCCCCCGCTCGCTCGTTCCGTCGCCCCCCCCGCTCGCTCGTTCCGTCGCCCCCCCGCTCGCTCGTTCCGTCGCCCCCCCGCTCGCTCGTTCCGTCGCCCCCCCGCTCGCTCGTTCCGTCGCCCCCCCGCTCGCTCGTTCCGTCGCCCCCCCGCTCGCTCGTTCCGTCGCCCCCCCGCTCGCTCGTTCCGTCGCCCCCCCGCTCGCTCGTTCCGTCGCCCCCCCGCTCGCTCGTTCCGTCGCCCCCCGCTCGCTCGTTCCGTCGCCCCCCCGCTCGCTCGTTCCGTCGCCCCCCCGCTCGCTCGTTCCGTCGCCCCCCCCGCTCGCTCGTTCCGTCGCCCCCCGCTCGCTCGTTCCGTCGCCCCCCCGCTCGCTCGTTCCGTCGCCCCCCCGCTCGCTCGTTCCGTCGCCCCCCCGCTCGCTCGTTCCGTCGCCCCCCCGCTCGCTCGTTCCGTCGCCCCCCCCGCTCGCTCGTTCCGTCGCCCCCCGCTCGCTCGTTCCGTCGCCCCCCCGCTCGCTCGTTCCGTCGCCCCCCCGCTCGCATCGTTCCGTCGCCCCCCCGCTCGCTCGTTCCCGTCGCCCCCCCGCTCGCTCGTTCCGTCGCCCCCCGCTCGCTCGTTCCGTCGCCCCCCCGCTCGCTCGTTCCGTCGCCCCCCCGCTCGCTCGTTCCGTCGCCCCCCCGCTCGCTCGTTCCGTCGCCCCCCCGCTCGCTCGTTCCGTCGCCCCCCCGCTCGCTCGTTCCGTCGCCCCCCCGCTCGCTCGTTCCGTCGCCCCCCGCTCGCTCGTTCCGTCGCCCCCCCGCTCGCTCGTTCCGTCGCCCCCCCGCTCGCTCGTTCCGTCGCCCCCCGCTCCCGTCGTTCCGTCGCCCCCCCGCTCGCTCGTTCCGTCGCCCCCCCGCTCGCTCGTTCCGTCGCCCCCCCGCTCGCTCGTTCCGTCGCCCCCCCGCTCGCTCGTTCCGTCGCCCCCACCGCTCGCTCGTTCCGTCGCCCCCCCGCTCGCTCGTTCCGTCGCCCCCCCGCTCGCTCGTTCCGTCGCCCCCCCGCTCGCTCGTTCCGTCGCCCCCCCGCTCGCTCGTTCCGTCGCCCCCCCGCTCGCTCGTTCCGTCGCCCCCCCGCTCGCTCGTTCCGTCGCCCCCCGCTCGCTCGTTCCGTCGCCCCCCCGCTCGCTCGTTCCGTCGCCCCCCCGCTCGCTCGTTCCGTCGCCCCCCCGCTCGCTCGTTCCGTCGCCCCCCCCGCTCGCTCGTTCCGTCCCCCCCCGCTCGCTCGTTCCGTCGCCCCCCCGCTCGCTCGTTCCGTCGCCCCCCCGCTCGCTCGTTCCGTCGCCCCCCGCTCGCTCGTTCCGTCGCCCCCCCGCTCGCTCGTTCCGTCGCCCCCCCGCTCGCTCGTTCCGTCGCCCCCCCCGCTCGCTCGTTCCGTCGCCCCCCCCCGCTCTCTCGTTCCGTCGCCCCCCCCGCTCTCTCCTCCCCCTCTGTGTCGCGCCCCAGCGCCCTCTCCTCTCCCCGCCGCTTCCCAGCGCCCTCTCCTCTCCCCGCCGCTTCCCAGCGCCCACTTCTGGCTTTCCAGCACCCTTTCCTTTTGTCACCTCCTTGCTCTTGCTTCTCTCTGTCCATCATTTCGCCTCTCCTCTCTTTCCGTTGCCTCCCTGCTCTTTCAGCTCTTTCTGTCGCCTCCCCGCTCTCTCCTCTGTCACTGTCACCTCCCCACTCTCCTCTCTCTGTCACCTTCCCGCTCTTCTCTCTGTCACCTCCCCCGTCTCTCTGTCACCTCCCCGCTCTCTCCTCTCTCTCTGTTACCTCCCCGCTCTCTCCTCCCCTCATCTTCCCACTCTGTGTCACCCCCCTTCTCGTTCTGTCACCTCCCGCTCTCTCCTCTCCCTGTCACACCCAGCGCTCTCCTCTCGCCGTCGCTTCCCAGCGCTCTCCTCTCTCCGTCGCTTCCCAGCGCTCTCCTCTCCCTGTCGCTTCCCAGCGCTCTCCTCTCCCTGTCGCTTCCCAGCGTTCTCCTCTCCCTGTCGCTTCCCAGTGCTCTCCTCTACCAGTCGCTTCCCAGCGCCCACCTCTTCCCTCCCGCTTCCCAGCGCCGTCCTCTCCCCAGCGCTCTCCTCTCCCTGACGCTTCCCAGCGCTCTCCTCTCCCCGCCGCTTCCCAGCGCTCTCCCCTCCCCGCCGCTACCCAGCGCTCTCCTCTCCCTGTCGCTTCGCAGCGCTCTCCTCTCCCCGTAGCTTACCAGCGCGCTCCTCTTTCTGACGCCTCCCTGCTCTCTCCCTGTCACTTCCTCGCTCTCTGTCACCTCCCTGCTTCTCCTCGCTCTCTGTCACCCCTCGCTCTCTCCTCTCTCCTCTCTGTCACCTCCCGCTCTCTCCTCTCTGTCACCTCCCAGCTCTCTCATGTCTCTGTCACCTACCGCTCTCTCCTCTCTCTGTCACCTCCTCCGCTCTCCTCTCTCTCTGTCACCTCCCCCGCTCTCTCCTCTCTCAGTCGCCTCACCGCTCTCTTCTCCGTCGACTCTCCATTCTCTCTTTCTGTCACCTCCCCGCTCTCTCCTCTCTTTCTGACACCTCCCTGCTCTCTCCTCTCCCTGTCACGACCAGCGCTCTCCTCTTCCTGTCACGACCAGCGCTCTCCTCTTCCTGTCACGACCAGCGCTCTCCTCTTCCTGTCGCTTCCCAGCGCATCTCCTCTTCCTGTCGCTTCCCAGCGCTCTCCTCTTCCTGTCGCTTCCCACCGCTCTCCTCTTCCTGTCGCTTCCCACCGCTCTCCTCTTCCTGTCGCTTCCCACCGCTCTACTCTTCCTGTCGCTTCCCACCGCTCTCCTCTTCCTGTCGCTTCCCACCGCTCTCCTCTTCCTGTCGCTTCCCACCGCTCTCCTCTTCCTGTCGCTTCCCACCGCTCTCCTCTTCCTGTCGCTTCCCCACCGCTCTCCTCTTCCTGTCGCTTCCCACCGCTCTCCTCTTCCTGTCGCTTCCCACCGCTCTCCTCTTCCTGTCGCTTCCCACCGCTCTCCTCTTCCTGTCGCTTCCCACCGCTCTCCTCTTCCTGTCGCTTCCCACCGCTCTCCTCTTCTGTCGCTTCCCACCGCTCTCCTCTTCCTGTCGCTTCCCACCGCTCTCCTCTTCCTGTCGCTTCCCACCGCTCTCCTCTTCCTGTCGCTTCCCACCGCTCTCCTCTTCCTGTCGCTTCCCACCGCTCTCCTCTTCCTGTCGCTTCCCACCGCTCTCCTCTTCCTGTCGCTTCCCACCGCTCTCCTCTTCCTGTCGCTTCCCACCGCTCTCCTCTTCCTGTCGCTTCCCACCGCTCTCCTCTTCCTGTCGCTTCCCACCGCTCTCCTCTTCCTGTCGCTTCCCACCGCTCTCCTCTTCCTGTCGCTTCCCACCGCTCTCCTCTCCCTGTCTCATCCCAGCGCTCTCCTCACCCCGTCGCTTCCAGCGCTCTCCTCTCCCCGTCGCTTCCCAGCGCTCTCCCCTCCCCGTCGCTTCCCAGCGCTCTCCCCTCCCCGTCGCTTCCCAGCGCTCTCCCCTCCCCGTCGCTAATCATCGCACTCTCTCCGTCGCTTCCCACCGCTCTCCTCTTCCTGTCGCTTCCCACCGCTCTCCTCTTCCTGTCGCTTCCCACCGCTCTCCTCTCCCTGTCGCATCCCAGCGCTCTCCTCACCCCGCCGCTTCCCAGCGCTCTCCTCTCCCCGTCGCTTCCCAGCGCTCTCCCCTCCCCGTCGCTTCCCAGCGCTCTCCCCTCCCCGTCGCTTATCATCGCACTCTCTCCGTCGCTTCCCAGCGCCCACTTCTCCTGGCTTCCCAGCACCCTTTCCTTTTGTCACCTCGCTCTTGCTTCTCTCTTTCCATCATCTCGCCCTCTCCTCTCTTTCCGTTGCCTCCCTGCTCTTTCAGCTCTTTCCTGTCGCCTCCCCGCTCTCTCCTCTCTCTCTGTCACCGCCCCTCTTTCTCCTCCCTCTCTAACACCTCCCCGCTCTCTCCTCCCCCTCATCTTCCCTCTCTTTCGCCTCCCTGCTCTCTCCTCTCTCTCTGTCGCCTCGCCGCTCTCCCCTCTCTCTCTGTCGCCTCCCCGCTCCCTCCTCTCTGTCACCTCTCGCTCTCTCCTCTCTCTCTTTCACCTCTCGCTCTCTCCTCTCTCTCTTTCACCTCCCCGCTCTCTCCACTCTCACTGTCACCTCCCCCCTCCCCCCTCTCTCTCTGTCACCTGTCCCCTCCCTCTCTGTCACCTCCCCGCGCTCTCCTCCCTCTCTGGCACCTCCCCGCTCTCTCCTCTCCCTGTCACTACCAGCACACTCCTCTCCCGTCGCTTCCATGCGCCCTCCTCTCCCCGGTGCCTCCCAGCGCCATCCTCTCCCCGGCGCCTCCCAGCGGCCCTCCTCTCCCCGGCGCCTCCCAGCGCCCTCCTCTCCCTGGCGACTCCCAGCGCCCCCTCCCCAGCGCCTCCTCTCCAGCGCCCTCCTCTCCGGCGCCTCCAGCGCCCTCCTCTCCCCGTCACTTCCCAGCGCCCTCCTCTCCCTGTCGCTTCCCAGCGCTCTCCTCTCCCTGTCGCTTCCCAGCGCTCTCCTCTCCCTGTCGCTTCCCAGCGCTCTCCTCTCCCTGTCGCTTCCCAGCGCTCTCCTCTCCCTGTCGCTTCCCAGCGCTCTCCTCTCCCTGTCGCTTCCCAGCGCCCTCCTCCCCGTCGCTTCCAGCGCCCTCCTCTCCCTGTCGCTTCCCATTGCTCTCCTCTCCCTGTCGCTTCCCAGCGCCCTCCTCTCCCTGTCGCTTCCCAGCGCTCTCCTCTCCCTGTCGCTTCCCAGCGCTCTCCTCTCCCTGTCGCTTCCCAGCGCTCTCCTCTCCCTGTCGCTTCCCAGGGCTCTCCTCTCCCTGTCGCTTCCCAGCGCTCTCCTCTCCCTGTCGCTTCCCGGCGCTCTCCTCTCCCTGTCGCTTCCCAGGGCTCTCCTCTCCCTGTCGCTTCCCAGGGCTCTCCTCTCCCTGTCGCTTCCCAGGGCTCTCCTCTCCCTGTCGCTTCCCAGGGCTCTCCTCTCCCTGTCGCTTCCCAGGGCTTTCCTCTCGCTGTCGCTTCCCAGGGGCTCTCCTCTCGCTGTCGCTTCCAGGGCTCTCCTCTCCTGTCGCTCCAGGCTCTCCTCTCCCTGTCGCTTCCCAGCGCTCTCCTCTCCCGTCGCTTCCCAGCGCTCTCCTCTCCCCGTCGCTTCCCAGCGCTCTCCCTCTCCCCGTCGCTTCCCAGCGCTCTCCTCTCCCCTGTCGCTTCCAGCGCTCTCCTCTCCCTGTCGCTTCCCAGCGCTCTCCTCTCCCTGTCGCTTCCCAGCGCCGCCCTCCTCCCCGTCGCTTCCGAGCGCCCTCCTCCCCGTCGCTTCCCATTGCTCTCCTCTCACTGCCGCTTACCAGCGCTCTCCTCTCCCTGTCCCTTCCCAGTGCTCTCCCCTCCCCGTCGCTTCCCAGCGCGCTCATCTCCCTGTCGCTTCCCAGCGCTCTCCTCTCCCTGTCGCTTCCCAGCGCTCTCCTCTCCCTGTCGCTTCCCAGCGCTCTCCTCTCCCTGTCGCTTGCCAGCGCTCTCCTCTCCCTGTCGCTTGCCAGCGCTCTCCTCTCCCTGTCGCTTGCCAGCGCTCTCCTCTCCCTGTCGGTTCCCAGCGCTCTCCTCTCCCTGTCGCTTCCCAGCGCTCTCCTCTCCCTGTCGTTCCCAGCGCTCTCCTCTCCCTGTCGCTTCCCAGCGCTCTCCTCTCCCTGTCGGTTCCCAGCGCCCTCCTCTCCTGTCGCTTCCCAGCGCTCTCCTCTCCCTGTCGCTTCCCAGCGCTCTCCTCTCCCTGTCGCCTCCCAGGGCTCTCCTCTCCATGTCGCTTCCCAGGGCTCTCCTCTCCCTGTCGCTTCCCAGCGCTCTCCCCTCCCTGTCCGCTTCCCAGCGCTCTCCTCTCCCTGTCGCTTCCCAGCGCTCTCCTCTCCCTGTCGCTTCCCAGGCTCTCCTCTCCTGTCGCTTCCAGGGCTCTCCTCTCCCTGTCGCTTCCCAGGGCTCTCCTCTCCCTGTCTCTTCCCAGCGCTCTCCTCTCCCTGTCGCTTCCCAGCGCTCTCGTCTCCCTGTCGCTTCCCAGCGCTCTCGTCTCCCTGTCGCTTCCCAGCGCTCTCGTCTCCCTGTCGCTTCCCAGCGCTCTCCTCTCCCTGTCGCTTCCAGCGCTCTCCTCTCCCTGTCGCTTCCCAGCGCTCTCCTCTCCCTGTCGCTTCCCAGCGCTCTCCTCTCCTGTCGCTTCCCAGCGCTCTCCTCTCCCTGTCGCTTCCAGCGCTCTCCTCTCCCTGTCGCTTCCCAGCGCTCTCCTCTCCCTGTCGCTTCCCAGCGCTCTCCTCTCCCTGTCGCTTCCCAGCGCTCTCCTCTCCCTGTCGCTTCCCAGCGCTCTCCTCTCCCTGTCGCTTCCCAGCGCTCTCCTCTCCCTGTCGCTTCCAGCGCTCTCCTCTCCCTGTCGCTTCCCAGCGCTCTCCTCTCCCTGTCGCTTCCCAGCGCTCTCCTCTCCCTGTCGCTTCCCAGCGCTCTCCTCTCCTGTCGCTTCCCAGCGCTCTCCTCTCCCTGTCGCTTCCCAGCGCTCTCCTCTCCCTGTCGCTTCCCAGCGCTCTCCTCTCCCCGTCGCTTCCAGCGCTCTCCTCTCCCCGTCGCTTCCCAGCGCTCTCCTCTCCCCGTCGCTTCCCAGCGCTCTCCTCTCCCCGTCGCTTCCCAGCGCTCTCCTCTCCCGTCGCTTCCCAGCGCTCTCCTCTCCCCGTCGCTTCCCAGCGCTCTCCTCTCCCCGTCGCTTCCCAGCGCTCTCTCCCCGTCGCTTCCCAGCGCTCTCCTCTCCCCGTCGCTTCCAGCGCTCTCCTCTCCCCGTCGCTTCCCAGCGCTCTCCTCTCCCCGTCGCTTCCCAGCGCTCTCCTCTCCCGTCGCTTCCCAGCGCTCTCCTCTCCCCGTCGCTTCCCAGCGCTCTCCTCTCCCCGTCGCTTCCCAGCGCTCTCCTCTCCCCGTCGCTTCCAGCGCTCTCCTCTCCCCGTCGCTTCCCAGCGCTCTCCTCTCCCCGTCGCTTCCCAGCGCTCTCCTCTCCCCGTCGCTTCCCAGCGCTCTCCTCTCCCCGTCGCTTCCCAGCGCTCTCCTCTCCCCGTCGCTTCCCAGCGCTCTCCTCTCCCCGTCGCTTCCCAGCGCTCTCCTCTCCCGTCGCTTCCCAGCGCTCTCCTCTCCCCGTCGCTTCCCAGCGCTCTCCTCTCCCCGTCGCTTCCCAGCGCTCTCCTCTCCCCGTCGCTTCCCAGCGCTCTCCTCTCCCCGTCGCTTCCCAGCGCTCTCCTCTCCCCGTCGCTTCCCAGCGCTCTCCTCTCCCCGTCGCTTCCCAGCGCTCTCCTCTCCCCGTCGCTTCCCAGCGCTCTCCTCTCCCGTCGCTTCCCAGCGCTCTCCTCTCCCCGTCGCTTCCCAGCGCTCTCCTCTCCCCGTCGCTTCCCAGCGCTCTCCTCTCCCCGTCGCTTCCCAGCGCTCTCCTCTCCCCGTCGCTTCCCAGCGCTCTCCTCTCCCCGTCGCTTCCCAGCGCTCTCCTCTCCCCGTCGCTTCCCAGCGCTCTCCCTCTCCCGTCGCTTCCCAGCGCTCTCCTCTCCCGTCGCTTCCAGCGCTCTCCTCTCCCGTCGCTTCCCAGCGCTCTCCTCTCCCCGTCGCTTCCCAGCGCTCTCCTCTCCCCGTCGCTTCCCAGCGCTCTCCTCTCCCGTCGCTTCCCAGCGCTCTCCTCTCCCCGTCGCTTCCCAGCGCTCTCCTCTCCCCGTCGCTTCCCAGCGCTCTCCTCTCCCCGTCGCTTCCCAGCGCTCTCCTCTCCCCGTCGCTTCCCAGCGCTCTCCTCTCCCCGTCGCTTCCCAGCGCTCTCCTCTCCCCGTCGCTTCCCAGCGCTCTCCTCTCCCCGTCGCTTCCCAGCGCTCTCCTCTCCCCGTCGCTTCCCAGCGCTCTCCTCTCCCCGTCGCTTCCCAGCGCTCTCCTCTCCCCGTCGCTTCCCAGCGCTCTCCTCTCCCCGTCGCTTCCCAGCGCTCTCCTCTCCCCGTCGCTTCCCAGCGCTCTCCTCTCCCCGTCGCTTCCCAGCGCTCTCCTCTCCCCCGTCCGCTTCCCAGCGCTCTCCTCTCCCCGTCGCTTCCCAGCGCTCTCCTCTCCCCGTCGCTTCCCAGCGCTCTCCTCTCCCCGTCGCTCCAGCGCTCTCCTCCCCCGTCGCTTCCAGCGCTCCTCCCCCCGTCGCTTCCCAGCGCTCTCCTCTCCCCGTCGCTTCCCAGCGCTCTCCTCTCCCCGTCGCTTCCCAGCGCTCTCCTCTCCCCGTCGCTTCCCAGCGCTCTCCTCTCCCCGTCGCTTCCCAGCGCTCTCCTCTCCCCGTCGCTTCCAGCGCTCTCCTCTCCCCGTCGCTTCCCAGCGCTCTCCTCTCCCCGTCGCTCCCAGCGCTCTCCTCTCCCCGTCGCTTCCCAGCGCTCTCCTCTCCCCGTCGCTTCCCAGCGCTCTCCTCTCCCCGTCGCTTCCCAGCGCTCTCCTCTCCCCGTCGCTTCCCAGCGCTCTCCTCTCCCCGTCGCTTCCCAGCGCTCTCCTCTCCCCGTCGCTTCCCAGCGCTCTCCTCTCCCCGTCGCTTCCCAGCGCTCTCCTCTCCCCGTCGCTTCCCAGCGCTCTCCTCTCCCCGTCGCTTCCCAGCGCTCTCCTCTCCCCGTCGCTTCCAGCGCTCTCCTCTCCCCGTCGCTTCCCAGCGCTCTCCTCTCCCCGTCGCTTCCCAGCGCTCTCCTCTCCCCGTCGCTTCCCAGCGCTCTCCTCTCCCCGTCGCTTCCCAGCGCTCTCCTCTCCCCGTCGCTTCCCCAGCGCTCTCCTCTCCCCGTCGCTTCCCAGCGCTCTCCTCTCCCCGGTCGCTTCCCAGCGCTCTCCTCTCCCCGTCGCTTCCCAGCGCTCTCCTCTCCCCGTCGCTTCCCAGCGCTCTCCTCTCCCCGTCGCTTCCCAGCGCTCTCCTCTCCCGTCGCTTCCCAGCGCTCTCCTCTCCCCGTCGCTTCCCAGCGCTCTCCTCTCCCCGTCGCTTCCCAGCGCTCTCCTCTCCCCGTCGCTTCCCAGCGCTCTCCTCTCCCCGTCGCTTCCCAGCGCTCTCCTCTCCCCGTCGCTTCCCAGCGCTCTCCTCTCCCCGTCGCTTCCCAGCGCTCTCCTCTCCCCGTCGCTTCCCAGCGCTCTCCTCTCCCCGTCGCTTCCCAGCGCTCTCCTCTCCCCGTCGCTTCCCAGCGCTCTCCTCTCCCCGTCGCTTCCCAGCGCTCTCCTCTCCCCGTCGCTTCCCAGCGCTCTCCTCCTCCCCGTCGCTTCCCAGCGCTCTCCTCTCCCCGTCGCTTCCCAGCGCTCTCCTCTCCCCGTCGCTTCCCAGCGCTCTCCTCTCCCCGTCGCTTCCCAGCGCTCTCCTCTCCCCGTCGCTTCCCAGCGCTCTCCTCTCCCCGTCGCTTCCCAGCGCTCTCCTCTCCCCGTCGCTTCCCAGCGCTCTCCTCTCCCCGTCGCTTCCCAGCGCTCTCCTCTCCCCGTCGCTTCCCAGCGCTCTCCTCTCCCCGTCGCTTCCCAGCGCTCTCCTCTCCCCGTCGCTTCCCAGCGCTCTCCTCTCCCCGTCGCTTCCCAGCGCTCTCCTCTCCCCGTCGCTTCCCAGCGCTCTCCTCTCCCCGTCGCTTCCCAGCGCTCTCCTCTCCCCGTCGCTTCCAGCGCTCTCCTCTCCCCGTCGCTTCCCAGCGCTCTCCTCTCCCCGTCGCTTCCCAGCGCTCTCCTCTCCCCGTCGCTTCCCAGCGCTCTCCTCTTCCCGTCGCTTCCCAGCGCTCTCCTCTCCCCGTCGCTTCCCAGCGCTCTCCTCTCCCCGTCGCTTCCCAGCGCTCTCCTCTCCCCGTCGCTTCCCAGCGCTCTCCTCTCCCCGTCGCTTCCCAGCGCTCTCCTCTCCCCGTCGCTTCCCCAGCGCTCTCCTCTCCCGTCGCTTCCCAGCGCTCTCCTCTCCCCGTCGCTTCCAGCGCTCTCCTCTCCCCGTCGCTTCCCAGCGCTCTCCTCTCCCGTCGCTTCCCAGCGCTCCTCTCCCCGTCGCTTCCCAGCGCTCTCCTCTCCCCGTCGCTTCCCAGCGCTCTCCTCTCCCCGTCGCTTCCCAGCGCTCTCCTCTCCCCGTCGCTTCCCAGCGCTCTCCTCTCCCCGTCGCTTCCCAGCGCTCTCCTCTCCCCGTCGCTTCCCAGCGCTCTCCTCTCCCCGTCGCTTCCCAGCGCTCTCCTCTCCCCGTCGCTTCCCAGCGCTCTCCTCTCCCCGTCGCTTCCCAGCGCTCTCCTCTCCCCCGTCGCTTCCCAGCGCTCTCCTCTCCCGTCGCTTCCCAGCGCTCTCCTCTCCCCGTCGCTTCCCAGCGCTCTCCTCTCCCCGTCGCTTCCCAGCGCTCTCCTCTCCCCGTCGCTTCCCAGCGCTCTCCTCTCCCCGTCGCTTCCCAGCGCTCTCCTCTCCCCGTCGCTTCCCAGCGCTCTCCTCTCCCCGTCGCTTCCCAGCGCTCTCCTCTCCCCCGTCGCTTCCCAGCGCTCTCCTCTCCCGTCGCTTCCCAGCGCTCTCCTCTCCCCGTCGCTTCCCAGCGCTCTCCTCTCCCCGTCGCTTCCCAGCGCTCTCCTCTCCCCGTCGCTTCCCAGCGCTCTCCTCTCCCCGTCGCTTCCCAGCGCTCTCCTCTCCCCGTCGCTTCCCAGCGCTCTCCTCTCCCCGTCGCTTCCCAGCGCTCTCCTCTCCCCGTCGCTTCCCAGCGCTCTCCTCTCCCGTCGCTTCCCAGCGCTCTCCTCTCCCCGTCGCTTCCCAGCGCTCTCCTCTCCCCGTCGCTTCCCAGCGCTCTCCTCTCCCCGTCGCTTCCCAGCGCTCTCCTCTCCCCGTCGCTTCCCAGCGCTCTCCTCTCCCCGTCGCTTCCAGCGCTCTCCTCTCCCCGTCGCTTCCCAGCGCTCTCCTCTCCCCGTCGCTTCCCAGCGCTCTCCTCTCCCCGTCGCTTCCCAGCGCTCTCCTCTCCCCGTCGCTTCCCAGCGCTCTCCTCTCCCCGTCGCTTCCCAGCGCTCTCCTCTCCCCGTCGCTTCCCAGCGCTCTCCTCTCCCCGTCGCTTCCCAGCGCTCTCCTCTCCCCGTCGCTTCCCAGCGCTCTCCTCTCCCGTCGCTTCCCAGCGCTCTCCTCTCCCCGTCGCTTCCCAGCGCTCTCCTCTCCCCGTCGCTTCCCAGCGCTCTCCTCTCCCCGTCGCTTCCCAGCGCTCTCCTCTCCCCGTCGCTTCCCAGCGCTCTCCTCTCCCCGTCGCTTCCCAGCGCTCTCCTCTCCCCGTCGCTTCCCAGCGCTCTCCTCTCCCCGTCGCTTCCCAGCGCTCTCCTCTCCCCGTCGCTTCCCAGCGCTCTCCTCTCCCCGTCGCTTCCCAGCGCTCTCCTCTCCCCGTCGCTTCCCAGCGCTCTCCTCTCCCCGTCGCTTCCCAGCGCTCTCCTCTCCCCGTCGCTTCCCAGCGCTCTCCTCTCCCCGTCGCTTCCCAGCGCTCTCCTCTCCCCGTCGCTTCCCAGCGCTCTCCTCTCCCCGTCGCTTCCAGCGCTCTCCTCTCCCCGTCGCTTCCCAGCGCTCTCCTCTCCCCGTCGCTTCCCAGCGCTCTCCTCTCCCCGTCGCTTCCCAGCGCTCTCCTCTCCCCGTCGCTTCCAGCGCTCTCCTCTCCCCGTCGCTTCCCAGCGCTCTCCTCTCCCCGTCGCTTCCCAGCGCTCTCCTCTCCCCGTCGCTTCCCAGCGCTCTCCTCTCCCCGTCGCTTCCCAGCGCTCTCCTCTCCCCGTCGCTTCCCAGCGCTCTCCTCTCCCCGTCGCTTCCCAGCGCTCTCCTCTCCCCGTCGCTTCCCAGCGCTCTCCTCTCCCCGTCGCTTCCCAGCGCTCTCCTCTCCCCGTCGCTTCCCAGCGCTCTCCTCTCCCCGTCGCTTCCCAGCGCTCTCCTCTCCCCGTCGCTTCCCAGCGCTCTCCTCTCCCCGTCGCTTCCCAGCGCTCTCCTCTCCCCGTCGCTTCCCAGCGCTCTCCTCTCCCCGTCGCTTCCCAGCGCTCTCCTCTCCCCGTCGCTTCCCAGCGCTCTCCTCTCCCCGTCGCTTCCAGCGCTCTCCTCTCCCGTCGCTTCCCAGCGCTCTCCTCTCCCCGTCGCTTCCCAGCGCTCTCCTCTCCCCGTCGCTTCCCAGCGCTCTCCTCTCCCCGTCGCTTCCCAGCGCTCTCCTCTCCCCGTCGCTTCCCAGCGCTCTCCTCTCCTACCCGTCGCTTCCCAGCGCTCTCCTCTCCCCGTCGCTTCCCAGCGCTCTCCTCTCCCCGTCGCTTCCCAGCGCTCTCCTCTCCCCGTCGCTTCCCAGCGCTCTCCTCTCCCCGTCGCTTCCCAGCGCTCTCCTCTCCCCGTCGCTTCCCAGCGCTCTCCTCTCCCCGTCGCTTCCCAGCGCTCTCCTCTCCCCGTCGCTTCCCAGCGCTCTCCTCTCCCCGTCGCTTCCCAGCGCTCTCCTCTCCCCGTCGCTTCCCAGCGCTCTCCTCTCCCCGTCGCTTCCCAGCGCTCTCCTCTCCCCGTCGCTTCCCAGCGCTCTCCTCTCCCCGTCGCTTCCCAGCGCTCTCCTCTCCCCGTCGCTTCCCAGCGCTCTCCTCTCCCCGTCGCTTCCCAGCGCTCTCCTCTCCCGTCGCTTCCCAGCGCTCTCCTCTCCCCGTCGCTTCCCAGCGCTCTCCTCTCCCCGTCGCTTCCAGCGCTCTCCTCTCCCCGTCGCTTCCCAGCGCTCTCCTCTCCCCGTCGCTTCCCAGCGCTCTCCTCTCCCCGTCGCTTCCCAGCGCTCTCCTCTCCCCGTCGCTTCCCAGCGCTCTCCTCTCCCCGTCGCTTCCCAGCGCTCTCCTCTCCCGTCGCTTCCAGCGCTCTCTCTCCCCGTCGCTTCCCAGCGCTCTCCTCTCCCCGTCGCTTCCCAGCGCTCTCCTCTCCCCGTCGCTTCCCAGCGCTCTCCTCTCCCCGTCGCTTCCCAGCGCTCTCCTCTCCCCCGTCGCTTCCCAGCGCTCTCCTCTCCCCGTCGCTTCCCAGCGCTCTCCTCTCCCCGTCGCTTCCCAGCGCTCTCCTCTCCCCGTCGCTTCCCAGCGCTCTCCTCTCCCCGTCGCTTCCAGCGCTCTCCTCTCCCCGTCGCTTCCCAGCGCTCTCCTCTCCCCGTCGCTTCCCAGCGCTCTCCTCTCCCCGTCGCTTCCCAGCGCTCTCCTCTCCCCGTCGCTTCCCAGCGCTCTCCTCTCCCCGTCGCTTCCCAGCGCTCTCCTCTCCCCGTCGCTTCCCAGCGCTCTCCTCTCCCCGTCGCTTCCCAGCGCTCTCCTCTCCCCGTCGCTTCCCAGCGCTCTCCTCTCCCCGTCGCTTCCCAGCGCTCTCCTCTCCCCGTCGCTTCCCAGCGCTCTCCTCTCCCCGTCGCTTCCCAGCGCTCTCCTCTCCCCGTCGCTTCCCAGCGCTCTCCTCTCCCCGTCGCTTCCCAGCGCTCTCCTCTCCCCGTCGCTTCCCAGCGCTCTCCTCTCCCCGTCGCTCCCAGCGCTCTCCTCTCCCCGTCGCTTCCCAGCGCTCTCCTCTCCCCGTCGCTTCCAGCGCTCTCCTCTCCCCGTCGCTTCCCAGCGCTCTCCTCTCCCCGTCGCTTCCCAGCGCTCTCCTCTCCCCGTCGCTTCCCAGCGCTCTCCTCTCCCCGTCGCTTCCCAGCGCTCTCCTCTCCCCGTCGCTTCCCCAGCGCTCTCCTCTCCCCGTCGCTTCCCAGCGCTCTCCTCTCCCCGTCGCTTCCCAGCGCTCTCCTCTCCCCGTCGCTTCCCAGCGCTCTCCTCTCCCCGTCGCTTCCCAGCGCTCTCCTCTCCCCGTCGCTTCCCAGCGCTCTCCTCTCCCCGTCGCTTCCCAGCGCTCTCCTCTCCCCGTCGCTTCCCAGCCGCTCTCCTCTCCCCGTCGCTTCCCAGCGCTCTCCTCTCCCCGTCGCTTCCCAGCGCTCTCCTCTCCCCGTCGCTTCCCAGCGCTCTCCTCTCCCCGTCGCTTCCCAGCGCTCTCCTCTCCCCGTCGCTTCCCAGCGCTCTCCTCTCCCCGTCGCTTCCCAGCGCTCTCCTCTCCCCGTCGCTTCCCAGCGCTCTCCTCTCCCCGTCGCTTCCCAGCGCTCTCCTCTCCCCGTCGCTTCCCCAGCGCTCTCCTCTCCCCGTCGCTTCCCAGCGCTCTCCTCTCCCCGTCGCTTCCCAGCGCTCTCCTCTCCCCGTCGCTTCCCAGCGCTCTCCTCTCCCCGTCGCTTCCCAGCGCTCTCCTCTCCCCGTCGCTTCCCAGCGCTCTCCTCTCCCGTCGCTTCCCAGCGCTCTCCTCTCCCCGTCGCTTCCCAGCGCTCTCCTCTCCCCGTCGCTTCCCAGCGCTCTCCTCTCCCCGTCGCTTCCCAGCGCTCTCCTCTCCCCGTCGCTTCCCAGCGCTCTCCTCTCCCGTCGCTTCCCAGCGCTCTCCTCTCCCCGTCGCTTCCCAGCGCTCTCCTCTCCCCGTCGCTTCCCAGCGCTCTCCTCTCCCCGTCGCTTCCCAGCGCTCTCCTCTCCCCGTCGCTTCCCAGCGCTCTCCTCTCCCCGTCGCTTCCCAGCGCTCTCCTCTCCCCGTCGCTTCCCAGCGCTCTCCTCTCCCCGTCGCTTCCCAGCGCTCTCCTCTCCCCGTCGCTTCCCAGCGCTCTCCTCTCCCCGTCGCTTCCCAGCGCTCTCCTCTCCCCGTCGCTTCCCAGCGCTCTCCTCTCCCCGTCGCTTCCCAGCGCTCTCCTCTCCCCGTCGCTTCCCAGCGCTCTCCTCTCCCCGTCGCTTCCCAGCGCTCTCCTCTCCCCGTCGCTTCCCAGCGCTCTCCTCTCCCCGTCGCTTCCCAGCGCTCTCCTCTCCCCGTCGCTTCCCAGCGCTCTCCTCTCCCCGTCGCTTCCCAGCGCTCTCCTCTCCCCGTCGCTTCCCAGCGCTCTCCTCTCCCCGTCGCTTCCCAGCGCTCTCCTCTCCCCGTCGCTTCCCAGCGCTCTCCTCTCCCCGTCGCTTCCCAGCGCTCTCCTCTCCCCGTCGCTTCCCAGCGCTCTCCTCTCCCCGTCGCTTCCAGCGCTCTCCTCTCCCCGTCGCTTCCCAGCGCTCTCCTCTCCCCGTCGCTTCCAGCGCTCTCCTCTCCCCGTCGCTTCCAGCGCTCTCCTCTCCCCGTCGCTTCCCAGCGCTCTCCTCTCCCCGTCGCTTCCCAGCGCTCTCCTCTCCCCGTCGCTTCCCAGCGCTCTCCTCTCCCCGTCGCTTCCCAGCGCTCTCCTCTCCCGTCGCTTCCCAGCGCTCTCCTCTCCCCGTCGCTTCCCAGCGCTCTCCTCTCCCCGTCGCTTCCCAGCGCTCTCCTCTCCCCGTCGCTTCCCAGCGCTCTCCTCTCCCCGTCGCTTCCCAGCGCTCTCCTCTCCCCGTCGCTTCCCAGCGCTCTCCTCTCCCCGTCGCTTCCCAGCGCTCTCCTCTCCCCGTCGCTTCCCAGCGCTCTCCTCTCCCCGTCGCTTCCCAGCGCTCTCCTCTCCCCGTCGCTTCAGCGCTCTCCTCTCCCCGTCGCTCCAGCGCTCTCCTCTCCCGTCGCTTCCCAGCGCTCTCCTCTCCCCGTCGCTTCCAGCGCTCTCCTCTCCCCGTCGCTTCCCAGCGCTCTCCTCTCCCCGTCGCTTCCCAGCGCTCTCCTCTCCCCGTCGCTTCCCAGCGCTCTCCTCTCCCCGTCGCTTCCCAGCGCTCTCCTCTCCCCGTCGCTTCCCAGCGCTCTCCTCTCCCCGTCGCTTCCCAGCGCTCTCCTCTCCCCGTCGCTTCCCAGCGCTCTCCTCTCCCCGTCGCTTCCCAGCGCTCTCCTCTCCCCGTCGCTTCCCAGCGCTCTCCTCTCCCCGTCGCTTCCCAGCGCTCTCCTCTCCCCGTCGCTTCCCAGCGCTCTCCTCTCCCGTCGCTTCCCAGCGCTCTCCTCTCCCCGTCGCTTCCCAGCGCTCTCCTCTCCCCGTCGCTTCCCAGCGCTCTCCTCTCCCCGTCGCTTCCCAGCGCTCTCCTCTCCCCGTCGCTTCCCAGCGCTCCTCCTCTCCCCGTCGCTTCCCAGCGCCCTCCTCTCCCCGTCGCTTCCAGCGCCCTCCTCTCCCCGTCGCTTCCCAGCGCCCTCCTCTCCCCGTCGCTTCCCAGCGCCCTCCTCTCCCCGTCGCTTCCCAGCGCCCTCCTCTCCCCGTCGCTTCCCAGCGCCCTCCTCTCCCCGTCGCTTCCCAGCGCCCTCCTCTCCCCGTCGCTTCCCAGCGCCCTCCTCTCCCCGTCGCTTCCCAGCGCCCCTCCTCTCCCCGTCGCTTCCAGCGCCCTCCTCTCCCCGTCGCTTCCCAGCGCCCTCCTCTCCCCGTCGCTTCCCAGCGCCCTCCTCTCCCCGTCGCTTCCCAGCGGCCCTCCTCTCCCCGTCGCTTCCCAGCGCCCTCCTCTCCCCGTCGCTTCCCAGCGCCCTCCTCTCCCCGTCGCTTCCCAGCGCCCTCCTCTCCCCGTCGCTTCCCAGCGCCCTCCTCTCCCCGTCGCTTCCCAGCGCCCTCCTCTCCCCGTCGCTTCCCAGCGCCCTCCTCTCCCCGTCGCTTCCCAGCGCCCTCCTCTCCCCGTCGCTTCCAGCGCCCTCCTCTCCCCGTCGCTTCCCAGCGCCCTCCTCTCCCCGTCGCTTCCCAGCGCCCTCCTCTCCCCGTCGCTTCCCAGCGCCCTCCTCTCCCCGTCGCTTCCCAGCGCCCTCCTCTCCCCGTCGCTTCCCAGCGCCCTCCTCTCCCCCCTCGCTCCCCGCCTCCTCCCCGTCGCCCCAGCGCCCTCCCCCGTCGCTTCCCAGCGCCCTCCTCTCCCCGTCGCTTCCCAGCGCCCTCCTCTCCCCGTCGCTTCCCAGCGCCCTCCTCTCCCCGTCGCTTCCCAGCGCCCTCCTCTCCCCGTCGCTTCCCAGCGCCCTCCTCTCCCCGTCGCTTCCCAGCGCCCTCCTCTCCCCGTCGCTTCCCAGCGCCCTCCTCTCCCCGTCGCTTCCCAGCGCCCTCCTCTCCCCGTCGCTTCCCAGCGCCCTCCTCTCCCCGTCGCTTCCCAGCGCCCTCCTCTCCCCGTCGCTTCCCAGCGCCCTCCTCTCCCCGTCGCTTCCCAGCGCCCTCCTCTCCCCGTCGCTTCCCAGCGCCCTCCTCTCCCCGTCGCTTCCCAGCGCCCTCCTCTCCCGTCGCTTCCCAGCGCCCCTCCCCCCGTCGCTTCCCAGCGCCCTCCTCTCCCCGTCGCTTCCCAGCGCCCTCCTCTCCCCGTCGCTTCCCAGCGCCCTCCTCTCCCCGTCGCTTCCCAGCGCCCTCCTCTCCCCGTCGCTTCCCAGCGCCCTCCTCTCCCCGTCGCTTCCCAGCGCCCTCCTCTCCCCGTCGCTTCCCAGCGCCCTCCTCTCCCCGTCGCTTCCCAGCGCCCTCCTCTCCCCGTCGCTTCCCAGCGCCCTCCTCTCCCCGTCGCTTCCCAGCGCCCTCCTCTCCCCGTCGCTTCCCAGCGCCCTCCTCTCCCCGTCGCTTCCCAGCGCCCTCCTCTCCCCGTCGCTTCCCAGCGCCCTCCTCTCCCCGTCGCTTCCCAGCGCCCTCCTCTCCCGTCGCTTCCAGCGCCCTCCTCTCCCCGTCGCTTCCCAGCGCCCTCCTCTCCCCGTCGCTTCCCAGCGCCCTCCTCTCCCCGTCGCTTCCCAGCGCCCTCCTCTCCCCGTCGCTTCCCAGCGCCCTCCTCTCCCCGTCGCTTCCCAGCGCCCTCCTCTCCCCGTCGCTTCCCAGCGCCCTCCTCTCCCCGTCGCTTCCCAGCGCCCTCCTCTCCCCGTCGCTTCCAGCGCCCTCCTCTCCCCGTCGCTTCCCAGCGCCCTCCTCTCCCCGTCGCTTCCCAGCGCCCTCCTCTCCCCGTCGCTTCCCAGCGCCCTCCTCTCCCCGTCGCTTCCCCAGCGCCCTCCTCTCCCCGTCGCTTCCCAGCGCCCTCCTCTCCCCGTCGCTTCCCAGCGCCCTCCTCTCCCCGTCGCTTCCCAGCGCCCTCCTCTCCCCGTCGCTTCCCAGCGCCCTCCTCTCCCCGTCGCTTCCCAGCGCCCTCCTCTCCCCGTCGCTTCCCAGCGCCCTCCTCTCCCCGTCGCTTCCCAGCGCCCTCCTCTCCCCGTCGCTTCCCAGCGCCCTCCTCTCCCCGTCGCTTCCCAGCGCCCTCCTCTCCCCGTCGCTTCCCAGCGCCCTCCTCTCCCCGTCGCTTCCCAGCGCCCTCCCTCTCCCCGTCGCTTCCCAGCGCCCTCCTCTCCCCGTCGCTTCCCAGCGCCCTCCTCTCTCCCGTCGCTTCCCAGCGCCCTCCTCTCCCCGTCGCTTCCCAGCGCCCTCCTCTCCCCGTCGCTTCCCAGCGCCCTCCTCTCCCCGTCGCTTCCAGCGCCCTCCTCTCCCCGTCGCTTCCCAGCGCCCTCCTCTCCCCGTCGCTTCCCAGCGCCCTCCTCTCCCCGTCGCTTCCCAGCGCCCTCCTCTCCCCCGTCGCTTCCAGCGCCCTCCTCTCCCCGTCGCTTCCCAGCGCCCTCCTCTCCCCGTCGCTTCCCAGCGCCCTCCTCTCCCCGTCGCTTCCCAGCGCCCTCCTCTCCCCGTCGCTTCCCAGCGCCCTCCTCTCCCCGTCGCTTCCCAGCGCCCTCCTCTCCCCGTCGCTTCCCAGCGCCCTCCTCTCCCCGTCGCTTCCCAGCGCCCTCCTCTCCCCGTCGCTTCCCAGCGCCCTCCTCTCCCCGTCGCTTCCCAGCGCCCTCCTCTCCCCGTCGCTTCCCAGCGCCCTCCTCTCCCCGTCGCTTCCCAGCGCCCTCCTCTCCCCGTCGCTTCCCAGCGCCCTCCTCTCCCCGTCGCTTCCCAGCGCCCTCCTCTCCCCGTCGCTTCCCAGCGCCCTCCTCTCCCCGTCGCTTCCCAGCGCCCTCCTCTCCCCGTCGCTTCCCAGCGCCCTCCTCTCCCCGTCGCTTCCCAGCGCCCTCCTCTCCCCGTCGCTTCCAGCGCCCTCCTCTCCCCGTCGCTTCCCAGCGCCCTCCTCTCCCCGTCGCTTCCCAGCGCCCTCCTCTCCCCGTCGCTTCCCAGCGCCCTCCTCTCCCCGTCGCTTCCCAGCGCCCTCCTCTCCCCGTCGCTTCCCATCGCCCCTCCTCTCCCCGTCGCTTCCCAGCGCCCTCCTCTCCCCGTCGCTTCCCAGCGCCCTCCTCTCCCCGTCGCTTCCCAGCGCCCTCTCTCCCCGTCGCTTCCCAGCGCCCTCCTCTCCCCGTCGCTTCCCAGCGCCCTCCTCTCCCCGTCGCTTCCCAGCGCCCTCCTCTCCCCGTCGCTTCCCAGCGCCTCCCCCGTCGCTCCCCCCCTCCTCTCCCCGTCGCTTCCCAGCGCCCTCCTCTCCCCGTCGCTTCCAGCGCCCTCCTCTCCCCGTCGCTTCCCAGCGCCCTCCTCTCCCCGTCGCTTCCCAGCGCCCTCCTCTCCCCGTCGCTTCCCAGCGCCCTCCTCTCCCCGTCGCTTCCCAGCGCCCTCCTCTCCCGTCGCTTCCCAGCGCCCTCCTCTCCCCGTCGCTTCCCAGCGCCCTCCTCTCCCCGTCGCTTCCAGCGCCCTCCTCTCCCCGTCGCTTCCCAGCGCCCTCCTCTCCCCGTCGCTTCCCAGCGCCCTCCTCTCCCCGTCGCTTCCAGCGCCCTCCTCTCCCCGTCGCTTCCAGCGCCCTCCTCTCCCCGTCGCTTCCCAGCGCCCTCCTCTCCCCGTCGCTTCCAGCGCCCTCCTCTCCCCGTCGCTTCCCAGCGCCCTCCTCTCCCCGTCGCTTCCCAGCGCCCTCCTCTCCCCGTCGCTTCCCAGCGCCCTCCTCTCCCCGTCGCTTCCCAGCGCCCCTCCTCTCCCCGTCGCTTCCCAGCGCCCTCCTCTCCCCGTCGCTTCCCAGCGCCCTCCTCTCCCCGTCGCTTCCCAGCGCCCTCCTCTCCCCGTCGCTTCCCAGCGCCCTCCTCTCCCCGTCGCTTCCCAGCGCCCTCCTCTCCCGTCGCTTCCAGCGCCCTCCTCTCCCCGTCGCTTCCCAGCGCCCTCCTCTCCCCGTCGCTTCCCAGCGCCCTCCTCTCCCCGTCGCTTCCCAGCGCCCTCCTCTCCCCCGTCGCTTCCCAGCGCCCTCCTCTCCCCGTCGCTTCCCAGCGCCCTCCTCTCCCGTCGCTTCCCAGCGCCCTCCTCTCCCCGTCGCTTCCCAGCGCCCTCTCTCCCCGTCGCTTCCCAGCGCCCTCCTCTCCCCGTCGCTTCCCAGCGCCCTCCTCTCCCCGTCGCTTCCCAGCGCCCTCCTCTCCCCGTCGCTTCCCAGCGCCCTCCTCTCCCCGTCGCTTCCCAGCGCCCTCCTCTCCCCGTCGCTTCCCAGCGCCCTCCTCTCCCCGTCGCTTCCCAGCGCCCTCCTCTCCCCGTCGCTTCCCAGCGCCCTCCTCTCCCCGTCGCTTCCAGCGCCCTCCTCTCCCCCGTCGCTTCCCAGCGCCCTCCTCTCCCCGTCGCTTCCCAGCGCCCTCCTCTCCCCGTCGCTTCCCAGCGCCCTCCTCTCCCCGTCGCTTCCCAGCGCCCTCCTCTCCCGTCGCTTCCCAGCGCCCTCCTCTCCCCGTCGCTTCCCAGCGCCCTCCTCTCCCCGTCGCTTCCCAGCGCCCTCCTCTCCCCGTCGCTTCCCAGCGCCCTCCTCTCCCCGTCGCTTCCCAGCGCCCTCCTCTCCCCGTCGCTTCCCAGCGCCCTCCTCTCCCCGTCGCTTCCCAGCGCCCTCCTCTCCCCGTCGCTTCCCAGCGCCCTCCTCTCCCCGTCGCTTCCCAGCGCCCTCCTCTCCCCGTCGCTTCCCAGCGCCCTCCTCTCCCCGTCGCTTCCCAGCGCCCTCCTCTCCCCGTCGCTTCCCAGCGCCCTCCTCTCCCCGTCGCTTCCCAGCGCCCTCCTCTCCCCGTCGCTTCCCAGCGCCCTCCTCTCCCCGTCGCTTCCCAGCGCCCTCCTCTCCCCGTCGCTTCCCAGCGCCTCCTCTCCCCGTCGCTTCCCAGCGCCCTCCTCTCCCCGTCGCTTCCCAGCGCCCTCCTCTCCCGTCGCTTCCCAGCGCCCTCCTCTCCCCGTCGCTTCCCAGCGCCTCCTCTCCCCGTCGCTTCCCAGCGCCCTCCTCTCCCCGTCGCTTCCCAGCGCCCTCCTCTCCCCGTCGCTTCCCAGCGCCCTCCTCTCCCCGTCGCTTCCCAGCGCCCTCCTCTCCCCGTCGCTTCCCAGCGCCCTCCTCTCCCCCGTCGCTTCCCAGCGCCCTCCTCTCCCGTCGCTTCCCAGCGCCCTCCTCTCCCCGTCGCTTCCCAGCGCCCTCCTCTCCCCGTCGCTTCCCAGCGCCCTCCTCTCCCCGTCGCTTCCCAGCGCCCTCCTCTCCCCGTCGCTTCCCAGCGCCCTCCTCTCCCCGTCGCTTCCCAGCGCCCTCCTCTCCCCGTCGCTTCCCAGCGCCCTCCTCTCCCCGTCGCTTCCCAGCGCCCTCCTCTCCCCGTCGCTTCCCAGCGCCCTCCTCTCCCCGTCGCTTCCCAGCGCCCTCCTCTCCCCGTCGCTTCCCAGCGCCCTCCTCTCCCCGTCGCTTCCCAGCGCCCTCCTCTCCCCGTCGCTTCCCAGCGCCCTCCTCTCCCCGTCGCTTCCAGCGCCCTCCTCTCCCCGTCGCTTCCCAGCGCCCTCCTCTCCCCGTCGCTTCCCAGCGCCCTCCTCTCCCCGTCGCTTCCCAGCGCCCTCCTCTCCCCGTCGCTTCCCAGCGCCCTCCTCTCCCCGTCGCTTCCCAGCGCCCTCCTCTCCCCGTCGCTTCCCAGCGCCCTCCTCTCCCCGTCGCTTCCCAGCGCCCTCCTCTCCCCGTCGCTTCCCAGCGCCTCCTCTCCCCGTCGCTTCCCAGCGCCCTCCTCTCCCCGTCCCTTCCCAGCGCCCTCCTCTCCCCGTCGCTTCCCAGCGCCCTCCTCTCCCCGTCGCTTCCCAGCGCCCTCCTCTCCCCGTCCCTTCCCAGCGCCCTCCTCTCCCCGTCCCTTCCCAGCGCCCTCCTCTCCCCGTCGCTTCCCAGCGCCCTCCTCTCCCCGTCCCTTCCCAGCGCCCTCCTCTCCCCGTCCCTTCCCAGCGCCCTCCTCTCCCGTCCTTCCCGCGCCCTCTCCGTCCCTCCAGCGCCTCCTCTCCGCCTTCCCGCCCTCCTCTCCCCGTCCTTCCCAGCGCCCTCCTCTCCCCGTCCCTTCCCAGCGCCCTCCTCTCCCCGTCCCTTCCAGCGCCTCTCTCCCGTCCTCCCAGCGCCCTCCTCTCCCGTCCCTTCCCAGCGCCCTCCTCTCCCCGTCCCTTCCCAGCGCCCTCCTCTCCCCGTCCCTTCCCAGCGCCCTCCTCTCCCCGTCCCTTCCCAGCGCCCTCCTCTCCCCGTCCCTTCCCAGCGCCCTCCTCTCCCCGTCCCTTCCCAGCGCCCTCCTCTCCCCGTCCCTTCCAGCGCCCTCCTCTCCCCGTCCCTTCCCAGCGCCCTCCTCTCCCCGTCCCTTCCCAGCGCCCTCCTCTCCCCGTCCCTTCCAGCGCCCTCCTCTCCCCGTCCCTTCCCAGCGCCCTCCTCTCCCCGTCCCTTCCCAGCGCCCTCCTCTCCCGTCCCTTCCAGCGCCCTCCTCTCCCCGTCCTTCCAGCGCCCTCCTCTCCCCGTCCCTTCCCAGCGCCCTCCTCTCCCCGTCCCTTCCCAGCGCCCTCCTCTCCCCGTCCCTTCCCAGCGCCCTCCTCTCCCCGTCCCTTCCAGCGCCCTCCTCTCCCCGTCCTCCCAGCGCCCTCCTCTCCCCGTCCTCCCAGCGCCCTCCTCTCCCCGTCCCTTCCCAGCGCCCTCCTCTCCCCGTCCCTTCCCAGCGCCCTCCTCTCCCCGTCCCTTCCCAGCGCCCTCCTCTCCCCGTCCCTTCCCAGCGCCCTCCTCTCCCCGTCCCTTCCCAGCGCCCTCCACTCCCCGTCCCTTCCCAGCGCCTCCTCTCCCCGTCCCTTCCCAGCGCCCTCCTCTCCCCGTCCCTTCCAGCGCCCTCCTCTCCCCGTCCCTTCCCAGCGCCCTCCTCCTCCCCGTCCCTTCCCAGCGCCCTCCCTCCCCCGTCCTTCCCAGCGCCCTCCCCTCCCGTCGCTTCCCAGCGCCCTCCCCTCCCCGTCGCTTCCCAGCGCCCTCCCCTCCCCGTCGCTTCCCAGCGCCCTCCCCTCCCCGTCGCTTCCAGCGCCCTCCCCTCCCCGTCGCTTCCCAGCGCCCTCCCCGCCCCGTCGCTTTCCAGCGCTCTCCTCTTTCCGTCGCCTTCCCACTCTCTGCTCTCTCTCTGTCGCCTCCCGCTCGCTCTCTTGTCACCTCCCGCTCGCTCTCTTGTCACCTCCCGCTCGCTCTCTTGTCACCTCCCCGCTCGCTCTCTTGTCACCTCCCGCTCGCTCTCTTGTCACCTCCCGCTCGCTCTCTTGTCACCTCCCGCTAGCTCTCTGTCACCTCCCGCTCGCTCTCTGTCACCTCCCGCTCGCTCTCTGTCACCTCCCGCTCGCTCTCTGTCACCTCCCGCTCGCTCTCTGTCACCTCCCGCTCGCTCTCTGTCACCTCCCGCTCGCTCTCTGTCACCTCCCGCTCGCTCTCTGTCACCTCCCGCTCGCTCTCTGTCACCTCCCGCTCGCTCTCTGTCACCTCCCGCTCGCTCTCTGTCACCTCCCGCTCGCTCTCTGTCACCTCCCGCTCGCTCTCTGTCACCTCCCGCTCGCTCTCTGTCACCTCCCGCTCGCTCTCTGTCACCTCCCGCTCGCTCTCTGTCACCTCCCGCTCGCTCTCTGTCACCTCCCGCTCGCTCTCTGTCACCTCCCGCTCGCTCTCTGTCACCTCCCGCTCGCTCTCTGTCACCTCCCGCTCGCTCTCTGTCACCTCCCGCTCGCTCTCTGTCACCTCCCGCTCGCTCTCTGTCACCTCCCGCTCGCTCTCTGTCACCTCCCGCTCGCTCTCTGTCACCTCCGCTCGCTCTCTGTCACCTCCCGCTCGCTCTCTGTCACCTCCCGCTCGCTCTCTGTCACCTCCCGCTCGCTCTCTGTCACCTCCCGCTCGCTCTCTGTCACCTCCCGCTCGCTCTCTGTCACCTCCCGCTCGCTCTCTGTCACCTCCCGCTCGCTCTCTGTCACCTCCCGCTCGCTCTCTGTCACCTCCCGCTCGCTCTCTGTCACCTCCCGCTCGCTCTCTGTCACCTCCCGCTCGCTCTCTGTCACCTCCCGCTCGCTCTCTGTCACCTCCCGCTCGCTCTCTGTCACCTCCCGCTCGCTCTCTGTCACCTCCCGCTCGCTCTCTGTCACCTCCCGCTCGCTCTCTGTCACCTCCCGCTCGCTCTCTGTCACCTCCCGCTCGCTCTCTGTCACCTCCCGCTCGCTCTCTGTCACCTCCCGCTCGCTCTCTGTCACCTCCCGCTCGCTCTCTGTCACCTCCCGCTCGCTCTCTGTCACCTCCCGCTCGCTCTCTGTCACCTCCCGCTCGCTCTCTGTCACCTCCCGCTCGCTCTCTGTCACCTCCCGCTCGCTCTCTGTCACCTCCCGCTCGCTCTCTGTCACCTCCCGCTCGCTCTCTGTCACCTCCCGCTCGCTCTCTGTCACCTCCCGCTCGCTCTCTGTCACCTCCCGCTCGCTCTCTGTCACCTCCCGCTCGCTCTCTGTCACCTCCCGCTCGCTCTCTGTCACCTCCCGCTCGCTCTCTGTCACCTCCCGCTCGCTCTCTGTCACCTCCCGCTCGCTCTCTGTCACCTCCCGCTCGCTCTCTGTCACCTCCCGCTCGCTCTCTGTCACCTCCCGCTCGCTCTCTGTCACCTCCCGCTCGCTCTCTGTCACCTCCCGCTCGCTCTCTGTCACCTCCCGCTCGCTCTCTGTCACCTCCCGCTCGCTCTCTGTCACCTCCCGCTCGCTCTCTGTCACCTCCCGCTCGCTCTCTGTCACCTCCCGCTCGCTCTCTGTCACCTCCCGCTCGCTCTCTGTCACCTCCCGCTCGCTCTCTGTCACCTCCCGCTCGCTCTCTGTCACCTCCCGCTCGCTCTCTGTCACCTCCCGCTCGCTCTCTGTCACCTCCCGCTCGCTCTCTGTCACCTCCCGCTCGCTCTCTGTCACCTCCCGCTCGCTCTCTGTCACCTCCCGCTCGCTCTCTGTCACCTCCCGCTCGCTCTCTGTCACCTCCCGCTCGCTCTCTGTCACCTCCCGCTCGCTCTCTGTCACCTCCCGCTCGCTCTCTGTCACCTCCCGCTCGCTCTCTGTCACCTCCCGCTCGCTCTCTGTCACCTCCCGCTCGCTCTCTGTCACCTCCCGCTCGCTCTCTGTCACCTCCCGCTCGCTCTCTGTCACCTCCCGCTCGCTCTCTGTCACCTCCCGCTCGCTCTCTGTCACCTCCCGCTCGCTCTCTGTCACCTCCCGCTCGCTCTCTGTCACCTCCCGCTCGCTCTCTGTCACCTCCCGCTCGCTCTCTGTCACCTCCCGCTCGCTCTCTGTCACCTCCCGCTCGCTCTCTGTCACCTCCCGCTCGCTCTCTGTCACCTCCCGCTCGCTCTCTGTCACCTCCCGCTCGCTCTCTGTCACCTCCCGCTCGCTCTCTGTCACCTCCCGCTCGCTCTCTGTCACCTCCCGCTCGCTCTCTGTCACCTCCCGCTCGCTCTCTGTCACCTCCCGCTCGCTCTCTGTCACCTCCCGCTCGCTCTCTGTCACCTCCCGCTCGCTCTCTGTCACCTCCCGCTCGCTCTCTGTCACCCTCCCGCTCGCTCTCTGTCACCTCCCGCTCGCTCTCTGTCACCTCCCGCTCGCTCTCTGTCACCTCCCGCTCGCTCTCTGTCACCTCCCGCTCGCTCTCTGTCACCTCCCGCTCGCTCTCTGTCACCTCCCGCTCGCTCTCTGTCACCTCCCGCTCGCTCTCTGTCACCTCCCGCTCGCTCTCTGTCACCTCCCGCTCGCTCTCTGTCACCTCCCGCTCGCTCTTCTCTCTCTCATCTCTCTCTCTCTCTCTCTCATCTCTCTCTCTTCTCTCTCTCATCTCTCTCTCATCTCTCTCTCATCTCTCTCTCATCTCTCTCTCATCTCTCTCTCATCTCTCTCTCATCTCTCTCTCATCTCTCTCTCATCTCTCTCTGTCACCTCCCCGCTCTCTCTCTGTCACCTCCCCGCTCTCTCTCTGTCACCTCCCCGCTCTCTCTCTGTCACCTCCCCGCTCTCTCTCTGTCACCTCCCCGCTCTCTCTCTGTCACCTCCCCGCTCTCTCTCTGTCACCTCCCCGCTCTCTCTCTGTCACCTCCCCGCTCTCTCTCTGTCACCTCCCCCGCTCCTCTCTCTGTCACCTCCCCGCTCTCTCCTCTCTCTCTGTCACCTCCCCCCCCCTCTCCTCTCTCTCTGTCACCTCCCCCCCCCTCTCCTCTCTCTCTCTCTCTGTCACCTCCCCCCCCCTCTCCTCTCTCTCTCTCTGTCACCTCCCCCCCCTCTCCTCTCTCTCTCTCTGTCACCTCCCCCCCCCTCTCCTCTCTCTCTCTCTGTCACCTCCCCCCCCCCTCTCCTCTCTCTCTCTCTGTCACCTCCCCCCCCCTCTCCTCTCTCTCTCTCTGTCACCTCCCCCCCCCTCTCCTCTCTCTCTCTCTGTCACCTCCCCCCCCCCTCTCCTCTCTCTCTCTCTGTCACCTCCCCCCCCCTCTCCTCTCTCTCTCTCTGTCACCTCCCCCCCCCTCTCCTCTCTCTCTCTCTGTCACCTCCCCCCCCCTCTCCTCTCTCTCTCTCTGTCACCTCCCCCCCCCTCTCCTCTCTCTCTCTCTCTGTCACCTCCCCCCCCCTCTCCTCTCTCTCTCTCTGTCACCTCCCCCCCCCCTCTCCTCTCTCTCTCTCTGTCACCTCCCCCCCCCTCTCTGCAACCTCCCCGCTCTCTCCTCTCCCTGTCACTACCAGCACACTCCTCTCCCCGTCGCTTCCATGCGCCCTCCTCTCCCCGGCGCCTCCCAGCGCCCTCCTCTCCCCGTTGCTTCCCAGCGCTGCTCTCTCCCTGTTGCTTCCCAGCGCTGCTCTCTCCCTGTTGCTTCCCAGCGCTGCTCTCTCCCTGTTGCTTCCCAGCGCTGCTCTCTCCTGTTGCTTCCCCGCTCTCTCCTCTCCCTGTCACGACCAACACTCTCCTCTCCCCATCGCTTCCCAGCGCTCTCCTCTCCCTGTCGCTTCCCAGAGCGCTCTACCAGTCGCTTCCCAGTGTTCTCCTCTCCCTGTCTCTTCCCAGCTCTCTCCTCTCCCTGTCGCTTCCCAGCTCTCCTCTCCCTGTCCCTTCCCAGCGCTCTCCTCTCCCTGTCGCTTCCCAGCGCTCTCCTCTCCCCGTCGCTTCCCAGCTCTCTCCTCTCCCTGTCGTTTCCAGCGCTCTCCTCTCCCCGTAGCTTCCCAGCGCGCTCCTCTTTCTGTCGCCTCCCCGCTCTCCTCTCTGTCACCTCCCTGCTTTCTCCTCGCTCTCTGTCACCCCCTGCTCTCTCCTCTCTCTCTTTCTGTCACCTCCCCGCTCTCTCCTCTCGTTCTGACACCTCCCTGCTCCCTCCTCTCTTTACTGTCACCTCCCCGCGCTGTCTCTGCTCTCATCGCCCTGTTCTCTGATCTCTCTGTCACTTCCCCGCACTCTCCTTCCCCTCTCTTCCCCCTCTGTGTCACCCCCCTTCTCGTTCTGTCACCTCCCCGCTCTCTCCTCTCCGTCAAGACCAGCACGCTCCTCTCCCCGTCGCTTCCCAGCGCTCTCCTCCCCCCGTCGCTTCCCAGCGCTCTCCTCCCCCCGTCGCTTCCCAGCGCTCTCCTCCCCCCGTCGCTTCCCAGCGCTCTCCTCCCCCCGTCGCTTCCCAGCGCTCTCCTCCCCCCGTCGCTTCCCAGCGCTCTCCTCCCCCCGTCGCTTCTCAGCGCCGTCCTCGCCCCGTCGCTTCCCAGCGCTCTCCTCTACCAGTCGCTTCCCAGCGCACACCTTTCCCTGTCGCTTCCCAGCGCTCTCCTCTCCCCGCCGCTTTCCAGCGCTCTCCTCTCCCCGCCGCTTTCCAGCGCTCTCCTCTCCCCGCCGCTTCCCTGCGCTCTCCTCTCCCCGCCGCTTCCCTGCGCTCTCCTCTCCCCGCCGCTTCCCTGCGCTCTCCTCTCCCCGCCGCTTCCCTGCGCTCTCCTCTCCCCGCCGCTTCCCTGCGCTCTCCTCTCCCGCCGCTTCCCTGCGCTCTCCTCT
Source organism: Scyliorhinus torazame (assembly GCF_047496885.1). Classification (NCBI taxonomy): domain Eukaryota; kingdom Metazoa; phylum Chordata; class Chondrichthyes; order Carcharhiniformes; family Scyliorhinidae; genus Scyliorhinus; species Scyliorhinus torazame. The sequence goes on from NC_092726.1 coordinate 29,043,519, forward strand.
CCCCGCCGCTTCCCTGCGCTCTCCTCTCCCCGCCGCTTCCCTGCGCTCTCCTCTCCCCGCCGCTTCCCTGCGCTCTCCTCTCCCCGCCGCTTCCCTGCGCTCTCCTCTCCCCGCCGCTTCCCTGCGCTCTCCTCTCCCCGCCGCTTCCCTGCGCTCTCCTCTCCCCGCCGCTTCCCTGCGGCTCTCCTCTCCCCGCCGCTTCCCAGCGCTCTCCTCTCCCTGTCGCTTCCCAGCGCTCTCCTCTCCCTGTCGCTTCCCAGCGCTCTCCTCTTTCTGTCGCCTCCCCGCTCTCTGCTCTCTCTCTGTCACCTCCTCGCTCTCTGTCACCTCCCTGCTTTCTCCTCGCTCTCCGTCGCCTCACCGCTCTCCTCTCCGTCGACTCTCCATTCTCTCTTTCTGTCACCTCCCCGCTCTCTCCTCTCTTTCTGACACCTCCCTGCTCTCTCCTCTCTTTCTGTCACCTCCCCGCGCTGTCTCTGCTCTCATCGCCCTGTTCTCTTATCTCCCTGTCACTTCCCCCGCACTCTCCTTCCCCCCCCCCCATCTTCCCTCTCTTCCCCCTCTGTGTCACCCCCCTTCTCGTTCTGTGACCTCCCCGCTCTCTCCTCTCCCTGTCACGACCAGCGCGCTCCTCTCCCCGTCGCTTCCCAGCGCTCTCCTCGCCCCGTCGCTTCCCAGCGCTCTCCTCTCCCCGCGCATCCGAGCGCTCTCCTCTCCCGACGCTTCCCAGCGCTCTCCTCTCCCCGACGCTTCCCAGCGCTCTCCTCTCCCCGTCGCTTCCCAGCGCTCTCCTCTCCCTGTCGCTTCCCAGCGCTCTCCTCTCCCCGTCGCTTCCCAGCGCTCTCCTCTCCCTGTCGCTTCCCAGTGCTCTCCTCTCCCCGTCGCTTCCCTGCGCTCTCCTCTCCCCGTCACTTCCCAGCGCTCTCGTCTCCCTGTCGCTTCCTAGCGCTCTCCCCTCCCCGTCGCCTACCAGCACACTCTCTCCGTCGCTTCCCAGCGCCCTTTCCTTTTGTCACCTCCTTGCTCTTCTCTCTTTCCATCATCTCGCTCTTTCCTCTTTTTCCGTTGCCTCCCTGCTCACTCAGTTCTTTCTGTCGCCTCCCCGCTCTCTCCTCTCTCTGTCACCTCCCTGCTCTCTCCTCTCTGTCGCCTCCCCGCTCTCTCCTCCCTCTGTCGCCTCCCCTCTCTCTCTGTCGCCTCCCCGCTCCCTCCTCTCTCCCTGTCGCCTCCCCGCTCCCTCCTCTCTCTGTCGCCTCCCCGTTCTCTCCTCTCTCCCTGTCCCCTTCCCGCTCTCCTCTCTCTGTCCCCTCCCTGCTCTCTTCCCTCTCTGTCCCCTCCCCGCTCTCTCCGTCGCCTCCCCACTCCCTCCTCTCTGTCACCTCCCCGCTCTCTCCTCCCTCTTTCACCTCCCCGCTCTCCCTTCTCTCTCTGTCGCCTCCCTACTCTCCTCTCTCTGTCGCCTCCCCGCTCTCCCTTCTCTCTTTGTCGCCTCCCTACTCCCCTCTCTCTGTCGCCTCCCCGCTCTCTCCTCTTTCTGTCGCCTCCCCGCTCTCTCCTCTCCCTGTCACGACCAACACTCTCCTCTCCCCATCGCTTCCCAGCACTCTCCTCTCCCTGTCGCTTCCCAGAGCGCTCTACCAGTCGCTTCCCAGTGTTCTCCTCTCCCTGTCGCTTCCCAGCTCTCTCCTCTCCCTGTCGCTTCCCAGCTCTCTCCTCTCCCTGTCCCTTCCCAGCGCTCTCCTCTCCCTGTCGCTTCCCAGCGCTCTCCTCTCCCCGTCGCTTCCCAGCGCTCTCCTCTCCCTGTCGTTTCCCAGCGCTCTCCTCTCCCCGTAGCTTCCCAGCGCTCTCCTCTCCCTGTCGCTTCCCAGCGCTCTCCTCTCCCCGTCGCTTCCCAGCGCTCTCCTCTCCCTGTCGTTTCCCAGCGCTCTCCTCTCCCCGTAGCTTCCCAGCGCGCTCCTCTTCTGTCGCCTCCCCGCTCTCCTCTCTGTCACCTCCCTGCTTTCTCCTCGCTCTCTGTCACCCCCTGCTCTCTCCTCTCGTTCTGACACCTCCCTGCTCCCTCCTCTCTTTACTGTCACCTCCCCGCGCTGTCTCTGCTCTCATCGCCCTGTTCTCTGATCTCTCTGTCACTTCCCCGCACTCTCCTTCCCCTCTCTTCCCCCTCTGTGTCACCCCCCCTTCTCGTTCTGTCACCTCCCCGCTCTCTCCTCTCCGTCAAGACCAGCACGCTCCTCTCCCCGTCGCTTCCCAGCGCTCTCCTCCCCCCGTCGCTTCCCAGCGCTCTCCTCCCCCGTCGCTTCCCAGCGCTCTCCTCTCCCCGTCGCTTCCCAGCGCTCTCCTCCCCCCGTCGCTTCTCAGCGCCGTCCTCGCCCCGTCGCTTCCCAGCGCACACCTTTCCCTGTCGCTTCCCAGCGCTCTCCTCTCCCCGCCGCTTTCCAGCGCGCTCCTCTCCCCGCCGCTTTCCAGCGCTCTCCTCTCCCCGCCGCTTCCCTGCGCTCTCCTCTCCCCGCCGCTTCCCTGCGCTCTCCTCTCCCCGCCGCTTCCCTGCGCTCTCCTCTCCCCGCCGCTTCCCAGCGCTCTCCTCTCCCTGTCGCTTCCCAGCGCTCTCCTCTCCATGTAGCTTCCCAGCGCGCTCCTCTTTCTGTCGCCTCCCCGCTCTCTGCTCTCTCTCTGTCACCTCCTCGCTCTCTGTCACCTCCCTGCTTTCTCCTCGCTCTCCGTCGCCTCACCGCTCTCCTCTCCGTCGACTCTCCATTCTCTCTTTCTGTCACCTCCCCGCTCTCTCCTCTTTCTGACACCTCCCTGCTCTCTCCTCTCTTTCTGTCACCTCCCCGCGCTGTCTCTGCTCTCATCGCCCTGTTCTCTTATCTCCCTGTCACTTCCCCGCACTCTCCTTCCCCCCCCATCTTCCCTCTCTTCCCCCTCTGTGTCACCCCCCTTCTCGTTCTGTGACCTCCCCGCTCTCTCCTCTCCCTGTCACGACCAGCGCGCTCCTCTCCCCGTCGCTTCCCAGCGCTCTCCTCGCCCCGTCGCTTCCCAGCGCTCTCCTCTCCCCGCGCATCCGAGCGCTCTCCTCTCCCCGTCGCTTCCCAGCGCTCTCCTCTCCCCGCGCATCCGAGCGCTCTCCTCTCCCCGTCGCTTCCCAGCGCTCTCCTCTCCCCGTCGCTTCCCAGCGCTCTCCTCTCCCCGTCGCTTCCCAGCGCTCTCCTCTCCCTGTCGTTTCCCAGCGCTCCTCTCCCCGTCGCTTCCAGCGCTCTCCTCTCCCCGTCGCTTCCCAGCGCTCTCCTCTCCCCGTCGCTTCCCAGCGCTCTCTCCCCTGTCGCTTCCTAGCACTCCCCTCCCCGTCGCCTA